>NW_020270685.1:213337-319153 GCF_002803265.2 Melanaphis sacchari
ATGCACTTCCCATTAAAGTCATACGTAGGTCACGTTAGCCAGCGCGAATACAATATATCGCATACAGGGTGCTTAATATATACAGGTACAACAATGGTACGTTTTCATACTGCCCAAAATACTTACACAAATGTTTACAATACATGGTTTTATCAACGGCTATTATATACCACTCGTTATATGTTTACTTTCCGATAAAAGTACAATATCATACACTAATTGCTTAAAATCTATTTGTGAATATAGTTTCCAAAACAATATTACTATATCACCTTCTGATGTTGTAATAGATTTCGAGAAAGCTATTCATTTTGCATGTAAAATTGTTTGGCCTCAGATAAAGATACACGGATGTCGCTTTCATTTAACACAGTCGTGGAATAGAAGTATTCAACAAAATGGTTTGATTAATGACTACAAAGATAAAAACAGCGATATTAGAAGGTGGTTAGTTCAATGCTACGGTTTACCATTTCTAAGCCCTAAAAGTGTGTCTGAGTATTTTGTAAATTATTTAATGGAATCAAAGCCTGACGACGAGAGAATTACACGATTTGCTGATTATTTGGTTGATGTATATATAAGTGAAGAAGCTCAGTATCCACCTGAAATATGGGCTCAAGCATCAGCAGAGTCAACTTTAACCACCAATGCATGCGAGTCGTTTCATTCGCACTTTAATTCTAGTTTTTATACATGCCATCCAAATATTTTCATTTTTATAGAAAAATTAAAAGAAATTCAAATAGAAACGTATATTAAATTAAATAGTATAAATCAACCCTTTAAATACCAAAATTCTAAAACCAAAAAAAAACGCGACAAATTACAAAATTTGATTAATAAATATAATAGTGGTCAAACACCAATTTATGAGTATGTATCAACAATATGTTATTATTTGTCCTAATACTATACTTTTTAAAATTATATATATTTTTATTCTATAAACTGATAATAGCCGTATTGAACTAAGTATAAATAAGAAATGTTATTATTTGTTCCAATATTATACTTTTTAAAATTATGTATAATTTAGAAATTGTAATTTTGTAAAATATAGCTTTTAATTTTTAAAATTTTACCACAGCTCAGTTTACATGTTACCTTTTTATACCTGATAAAAACACGGGCGCAGTTTACATGTGTGATTTTGTGTTTACCTGTACCTTGGGCGCAGTTTACAATCGCCGATCCTTGAAATAATGTAACTGTATTATTTGTCTCTTAAAATCTGATGCTCTCGGACAACAATACTGGTCCTGTTGACATTCTCTGTAATTATTATAATAATAGATATATCCTCTTTCTTATAAATAACACCATTAGTATATATAATTGTCGCACTCGCATACACAAAACATATTAGATTATTCCATGCATCGTAATAACTATTAAAACTATAAAGGACAGTTGGGGCGTGTTGAATTCCACACAGGCGTATCCAACAATGACGCGTCGGTAAATAGCATCAAGTGCAAGAAACTATATAATTAGATGCAACAACCAAGGAAAGACTAAGTGCAATATATGTTAATTATATAGTTATATGGTACATAACATTTTCCGTCAACATTGATTTCTCTGCGAATGCTATCGCATAAACGAAATAACTACTAATACCGTTATTCGACATTTTTATTATCAAATCGTTAGAATAATATGCAATTTATATATTTCCCAGATGATCCAAGTAGTATATGAAAAACAGAGGAAAAATGTTATGCCATGATGAACTTAATGTAATAATTACAAGCTATCTTAATAAAACATTTACCAACAACAGTGATAGAAATCGATGCAATTCAACTAACTAGTAACTAGTAACTAGCATACGTGTTTTATATATTATGTTAAGGCTAAAGTTCGAAACATGGCTAAAGTGCATATTATCCATACTAGTTGGATAAAGTAAACACTCAACATTTAGAATCATAGCTTTGTACATTAACCGACTATTTTGTACATTAGCCATTGATGGACGGATGAAGTAACTGGTAAGAAAAAATGTACAAAATCTGGTATTATATTATATTTTTAACGCTACTAAATGTAAGATATTAAATTACTTATGGTGCTGTTTTTATGACGTGAAAACCATACAAAGATAAGATGGTACTATCTATGTGATTTATCATAATCGTTTGATGTTACCTATATGAGTAAAACGTCAGTTAAAATATTATTGTGTTCAGGCGTTCAGAGTAAAACGTGAACGTCGGAAATATAATGTGTTCAAAAAACAATTTTTACGTGTGTTTTAATAAATTAATTGCGAAAAAACCAGAATTCGATTTATTTGTCTTAAAAAAATATTTTGAAATAATATTAAAAATTAAAAACGTGAAATCAAACCGAAAAAAAAAACTAGCTCAATTGAGTACTATGAGCTAGGCAATAAAGAAGGAACTATAAATCAACATTAAACTATATCTCAATTTAATATTTATCCTGAGCCATTCATTAAAGTAAGTAGGTGTAAAATATAAAAAAAATCGTTACGAGAAATAACTAAAAATATAATATCATTGTTAGGTGGTCAAGGTTATCAATGTTGTGCATGTATATTAAATTGCAAAACAAATAAATGCAAATGCAGAGCGTCTGGAATTTTATGCAATTTTAAATATCATCAAAGTTTACTTTGTTTTGAATAAATAAATAAAACATGTTGTTTAATAAATAGAATCAATTATATCTAATAAAATAAATGTTGTATCAAGTAAAAATAAATTAAAACTTGCATCAAATATATTTTAATAATTAATTGTTAACTTAAGTTAATTAATTTTATTGAAATAAATATATACTATAAATGTATTAATAATATTTTACATTAGCCATATCATGATAGCTAAAGTTACTTTAGCCGGTAATCTATACATAATCCATTTCCTAATAATTTGTATTCACAGCTTAAGTCCGAATCTAGCTCATGTGCAAATTATCCAGATAATATGAATATTATCCAATTTCGGACTTCCGTAACATACGTATTAAAACAAGCTGCACATTACATAACTAAATTATTATAATTCATTAAAAAATATATTGACCACAAATGTTTGAAGTGCACTTTGAATCGTGTTAAACTCGTCATCATAATAAATAGTTAAGTAATAAAATAAAATGGTAGTGAATAAATTCTATACTATAGACTCTATAGTACAAAATATAAAATATATATTACCTGTAAAGTAGTTGAGTGTAATACTATGATATGGAAAAAATAATTCTCTTGTGGACTTTTTTTTTTTAGATCTTCTTTAATATAACAAAAAATTTCAAAAAAAATGTTAACGGTTTTGAAAATAATTATAAATGAGAGGTATGATTCTTACATTTTATATCATCCTTATTCGTGTTTGTTGATGAAATCCGTTCATAGATGCAGATTTTTAAATTATTATAAATGCTAACTTATATTTTCAATTGAATGGTAAAAGAAAAATATTTTCATATAATATGTATCATGATTATTGATTATTAATTGGAGCAATAAATTTCTTTTGTTATGTAAATTACGTAAAGTTCATGTATGAGAAAAATAACCCCCGCGATTTTTGACTATAATAATGCTTTGCTAATTTAAACTTTAAACACATATAAATAAGACACTAGGTACCAATTTTATAAATGAACGATAAAATAAATCAAAACCTTACAAAAAACCTATGTTATAAATTATATATTATAATCTGGAAAAATTTATTTTTATTTGTAACAGTTAATTATTTTATGGTATGTAATATTACTAACTATAGTTTGAAAAATATATTTAATTATTTAATATTTCAATAACTATTCAAATTTATTATTTTATTTTTAATTCAAATATATACCTTATATAACCTACCCAATCAAACAATATTAAATATGTATAATTACAAAAAGATAAATATAAATACGTTTATTAGATAAAAAATATAATATAAACATCTTTCACTGTAAGAGTAATTATCAAATCAAACCATATATAATTATAAAATATATTGAATAACGAAGATTCAATAATGTAATCATAAGATATATAAATATAATATGGTAGAAATATATATCATAAATCATAATTATTAAATACTAACAATAATATAAAAATTGAACTAAATTAACTCACTGTAATATACAAAAAAAAAGAATCAATTTTGTCAAAAACTGATTTCATAAGAATTCCTGTTTTCCTAATCATTTTGAAAAGTACTAGGAATTTTTTACTTTTAACCCTTCTCCCTCAAAATTAAAAATAAATAAATACAAAAATACAAACTTCAATTTTCTAACAAAAATACTCTCAAAGTTAAAAGTCGAATTTTATGCAATTTTATTACTCCAACAAAAAAAAAAACAACACACTATATCAAATCAATGCATTCATCGCTCCTCTCAAGCTCGGTGTTCATAAACAAAAGTTCAAGATGGTAAAAATTTGTTGACACATCATACATTTGATGCACAGAAATTAATTGTTCAATTCTATATTTTAATATTGTATAAAATTAAAATATAAATCAATTAGTTTACTTACTTATTAAAGCCCCAGCATTAAAACTATGTTAGTTTTGTTAATTAAAAATGTTCTCATTTAAAAAACTTGTTTATAAAAAAAAAAACAACACACACACACATCAATATATAACCAATATAATCATAACGCAGAAACCAAAACTATTATAAATTATAATGCATATTGTGATATATGGTGTACATACAGGCTGTTTAGATATGGGTAGGGTATAGCAATCATTGTTTTTATAATCTGGATCTCTGACAAATATATATTATCATCAATTGTTTCGACGTAGTATTATAATATGTATCTGAGTATGATGTGAAATCTCTAAATACCAGACACTCTCGTTCACAGAAATTTTTTCCGGTATTCAGCAAGTTCAGCTTGTAGAAATTCTGTTGTTTGTTCGATTTATACAACTAATAAAACAATAGGTATTAAAATCACCGTTCCCCACGTTGCGTTAAATATTATATTGGATCTCGCCAAGTACGTTCTAAATCTACTCAAAGTCATAAACAGCTTCTTTTAAATTCTATTAAAAATAACTAACATTTTAATTATTTAAAGAACGTAATTTATCATGGATTTTCAATTTAAGTACCAATTAAATCAAATTTGCTCGTAGAAAGAAAAAACTTGATAACGCAAATATTTAAAAACTTAAAAATCACACATCATCTTAAATTGCATTATCCATCATTATTCATCACTTCTCTCAGAATAATACGTAAATATAACTACCTTACTACCTAAATTGTATTCAAGTGCATCTCACCTAAGTATGTAAAAATCATTAAATCGTGTTATGTGTAAAATAAAAGAAGTCGCCAACACTAAAATATAACAGACTGATTTACATTTTACACTAATTTAACAATTGTTTTTTTTTTTCAAAACCGTAAATTGTTTATTTTTTTATTTCAATTTTACATAGGTATACCTAGTTTTTAATTTAGTAATTTTTCAATAATCACTTTCACTCTAAACCACGGAACATGAAATTGTTTTTGTAATAATTATTATTTATTACTAGCTGCATTACACGGTGTTGCCACAGAGAATAAATATAATCGAAATAGACAACCAACTGTAATGAATATTATATTAAAATACTACGTAAAAACTAATATGCAACTTTTTTTTTTACGTATAACCAATTACAACAGTAAAAATAGACGAATATGCGGTTATAATTTAAGCATTATTGCAAACGGGTAAGGATCCCTAAAATAACTGGTTCAATCTATTATCTAAATCTTTCTTTAACCATCAAAATTGATCAAGTATTTTTGATTTTATAAGCTAGCTCAACTATATGTATTATATTTTATATAATAATATTTAATATAATAGATGTTACCGTGACCAGTATTACTTCCGTCCGGAATCCCGAATAATATGTGTGCAAAATTGGTACCAATTGGTCGAAAACTGCGAATTTTAATACGCATCATTTAGACGTAATCCGACTAATGATAATATACGTACAATAATAAATAACTATTATAATCGATTTATCGTTTATATCCGTTTTGCTTTAGTTGAAATATTTTCGACTATTTTTTTTTTTTTTTTTAAATCAATCGAGTATTTTTTTAGTACATTAACCTTAATCTAATATATATATTATATTTTTACATTTATAAAAAATTATAGTTATTATCCTTAAGAACAAAAAATAATACAGTAATAACAATTACGCCCAATCATATTAAATATTTAATTACCTGTAACCAATCGCAATCCTATAAACAGATAAAAAAATATTCGACTTACGTGAGCCGAAATAAAATTCATATGTAATCCACTCTACATACAACCTTATGAGTAGAAAAACGTATCTAAAAATCCGTCCTGAGTCTTTAGGAATCTATTGACATAACTTTTGTTTAAATCGGACCAGTAGTTTTTAAATCTATAGAGAACAATAAAAAAAAATAAAAAAGAAACGTTCATTTTTATACGCAGTAAAACCTCTTTATAACGACTTCCCTATAAGACAGAAATTCCCTTACAACTTAAAATAATAATAGTCTCGTTAACCTATATAATTTGTCCGTATATTTTAGTCTCTTTGTAACAAAAACGCCATTATAATGGAAAAACCACTTGTAGGTCCCCGAGCGAATCTATCATAAAGAGGTTTTATTGTACCTACATAATATATTAAAATGACGAAAAATCAACTTTGCATTATTTCCGGTATTTAGTTTAATTAGAAGTAAGAAATTTATATTAAATATAAATCGTAAACATTGATGTTTTTAAAAAGCTGTATTAAATAGATGTCGACATAATTATTTTTAAATCAGATTTACCTAGATATTATCAATTACCGTGAACACTAATTTTCATTCAAACAATGAATATAATAATATATATTATGTATCCTACCCAAAAACAAAGTCCTGGGTAATTACGCGACTGACGAATGACGGTACGATTGGTGTATATATGTGCAATAATAAAGGACATTAATTGAGGAAGGGCTCTGGTTCGTGTATAAAAATACTCATATGGTTTAACACAAAGTGTGTCATTTGATCTACTGCCGGTAAAAATATGATATATCGTAAAATACAATGATCTCCGAAATTAGTCTCAACTCTTCGCAATTACTTCGACGGTCTAATCCCCTCCCGCCACAAGTTTAAAACGCTTTTCGCGGCTATGATCGTACAGTGGACACATCTGACATAGTGGTTTTCGTATATCATTATTGATGTTACGATGAATATTATTACCGTTTAACGTTACTCGCGTACATGTCATAAGTATAGGTGCCTAATAGTAGTGATTTGCGATATTTGCGTCCTAGGCATGTCGGTGTCGACGCGTCTTCGGACGAACCGGTATAGTGTGTAATAATAATAATACGTACGAGGTACGGAGGACGGCCGTGACCGTGGTAGTGGTATTCGGCCGCGGTTGACGCGGGCGAACCGGTGCGTGAATTGTTTTTTTTTTTTTTTACTTTTCGCTTTTCACCGGCTTTCGCACTCTTCTACCGCCCCAAATTCGTCTGGTGGGAATCAATTAAATACCCGGCACCGGACTGTACCGGCAAACATTCGACCGGAGCATTTTGCTAACGCGTGCAGCACTCGCCCGACACGCAACGGTACAACACGTGCACGACGTCGCCGAGTCTCCTCGACAGATTTCCTACTGTGATTTTACGTATTAAATTGTTGTTAAACGAACAGGTCATCGTCCGTCCATTTGTCCGATCGACTTTTTTACGCGGCACGTCTTCCAGTTTATCGCGACTTTTGCGAATTTTGTTTTTCGTTCAATATCCATTGACTGCACGTCCACACACGCCATCGACGAATCCCAAGCCATACACAGGTACCTATAGAAATACTCAATGTTATGTTTCAGAACAGTAACATTAAAATTAATATAAATTATATTAATAGTTTAACAATATATGGTAATATAAATTGCCGCCGGACAGACGGCGACCACTCACAGCATCGCTTATGATACATCTTATACTCGTACATATAAGCGTGCACAGGGTTTGCAGTTAATAATAAAAAAAAAATTTAAACGCTCATACCGATGTTTTAAAAATATAAATAGTTACTATTATTATTATAACTGATACATAAGAAAATGTTTGGTTTTTCAACATTTTATTTTTTTTTTTTTTTGTACCTTGAAAAACAAACACACATATATCTACTTTAATTGAAAGGAATATAATTTCACAATTCTTATCACATAATTAAGCTGTAATTAACATCGATCGTACATACATAATTTGTATTTTTTATTTTTCTAAAAACTATTATTTTTAGACTATTTTCCATCTAAAATTATCTTCCAGATGGTATGCATTTGCACTGCATTCTACATACCCCGTGCGCACGCTTATGCTCGTAGATATGGTAGTTATTGAAACGGTATGTGGTACGGTTCATCCATATTACAAAAGCCTTCCCTAGAAGTCTAAAAATGTATTTTGGTTTAAGGAAGGCTTTAGTTTTTTGTTAAAACCCGACTTCAGATTTTAGACAGTTTGTGAATTTGTGATTAAGAACTACATGAATTTAATCCACCAACAAAATATCACTAGTAAAACATCGCGTGACTAAAATATCGCAACTTAAATATCGCGAAACCAATATATCGCATTGATTAAATATCACCAGAATGAAATATAGCGGTAATTTAATTATAAATAAAAAGTATTGATTATTTATTGATATTTTCTAATAGTTATTAGTTATAAATAATGATTATGATAATCTGTAACTACTATTTTCAAATTCGCTGTAAAATTGTTCTATACATTATTTTTTACTACACCTATCTATATTTCTATTATTTTTCGAACTATTTAACCAATTTAACAATTTAATGAATAAAACTTTAAATTTCAATTTATTAAGTATAGCGTTATGTAGTCACCAAAGTTTTAATCAATTATATATTATATTATTGATAATATTGAAAAAAAATTAAGGAAAAATAAATTGATAATATTAATGTTTGAATTTTTGGTACCATAATATGTATAGTTATTTAAATAATTATATGATATATACAGCATAATAATTCGCAATATCTATAGATTTAAATTTTTAATATCATGATATGTTATTCCGAAATTTTTGTTTTAAAATGTTAAAATATATACAATCTACACAATTAATTTTGTAATAAGTTAATTAATTAATAATGTGGCGTAAATGTGGAGATGTAAAAGTGCCATCCATAATTTTTCAGCAGAAAAAAATAAAAAATAATGTCAAATTTAAACGTAATGAAAAAGTATTAAATTTCCCTAAACTTTAAAATATCCATAAAAAACTAATGAAGATAGGATACTAAATAATACACTTTATTTACAAAATTATATCAGTATAAAATTGCACTTTGTTTATTCTATTAAAATATATAAGCACACTTAATTAATTTTCATTAATAAATGATAAGCCAAATTTAAATTTTAACAAATTTGAATCATGTAACTATGAGAGTACCTAAACATATTAATGTATTATATCTATAAATAATTCAAAGAAATATTATATGTCAGTTTTATATGATAATATTGAATTAATTCTTGATTTTTTAACAATCCTTCTTATGTTTAGTATCTACTTAAATATATCAACAAAACAATTTTTAATATTAATTATGTTTATCATACTATATTTATTTATACCTTTATTCCTTTATATTATTATAGGTAGAATTATTAACTATTTACAATAGATACAATATATTTCTGTTTCAACAATTTTTTTTATTGATTTATTTATAAATTTTTACACAAAAACTAATTGAATCTACTAATATCAAACATTTCATTACAAATATCAATTATCAATACAAATATTAAAATTTGAATAACGATAAACGATAACCTACTTTTTTTTTTGCCTTACAATATAACTTCTGGAAAATATCACATTTTCTACTGATAAATATATAAATTCAGATATTTAATGGATCCGATATTTTTCTAACTAAATTATAGGTAAACGAAAATGTTATTAGGTTAGCGAAACAAATAAATAATGACCACTTACAAATAAAGACTGAAAATTCAAAAAAAAAAAAAAAGTTTGTAAACTATTATTATTCAGACACGATTCATTTTCGAAATTCAATCTTTAAATTAGAAAAATATTTTATCAACAAAACATCATAAACAAACTAATTTTATTAAATACATATAAAAACCAAAATAAGTAATTTCGCATTAATTGTAATTAGATACCATTTATTATTCTCCCCCCTCTCCAAAAAAAAAAAATATAGTAAATTATTTTAAGATACGATATGTATTAATAACCAATAAGTATACAATGAGAATAAATATACTCGTAATCTAATATTTTAATTAAAAATGTAAACAAAAAACTGTAAGGTCAGAAAAAACATTTATTCTAACAAATAAAATCATAAAATCAAAGTATCGCACATATATTTAGGTACTTATATAATTTTATCAAATCAATAAAATATTGTATATATTTAAAAATCTAAAAAGAATTTATCACTATCCATGACACTTGTACTTTTGAATTTACAATACTGTTAAATTAAAACTGTTATTTTATTCTACAAATGTAAATTTCATTATATACCCTATAGTATAATAATATACTATACAACAATAGCAGTTTGAATATGACTTTTTGAAGATGATTAGTTATACAAATAGAGGATATAGAGGATTACCAAGAAAATAACAACCATAAAAACTAAAAAGTATACAATTTTATTGTTGTATAACATAACATAGTTAATAATATATTACGGACATTAAAGAACGTAAGTGCTGTCCAGCGACGATGACTGATAGTCAAAAACTTATATTTTAACTTATTAGCTTATATTTTTAAAGTCATTGTAAATTGTTTTCATTTTTTATAAATAAAAAAATATTCTCAGAAAAATACTAATCGTAAAAATTTAAAAATGTTTTAAAAACTTGTTATACGTCGTTCAAAAATATTATAGTCATTTAATTTATTGTAAACGACAATAAATAATATCAAATGTATAGTGTACATGCGAAGAATGTATTTTATTTCGGGGCTAATGTTATTACACTACGTATACAATGATTTGTCCATAGTATGTCTGATGAGTTGAAATATAAATAAGTTTTTTTTAGATACATATTTTTTTAAATGTACAAAATGCCGATGACATATTTAATCAACCATAGCAAACTAGTGTTCACGTGTCTCTTCCTTAAATCATTGTCAAACTCAGTTAATATATATATATATATATATATATATATATTCTCGAAGATATATGGTCTTATGTGTTTTACTACGTGGAATTTCAATGAATATAACTGGAAACGTGGATTTCACGCTTAATGGAAACACTTATTTTATTAGGTTTATTCAGAATCTCATTTTATAAGATTTATTAGGAATTACTGAGTGTATAGGTTCTCTCATTTTTACGAAACTATAGATCGATAACACTATTAATATTATTATAATAATACAATTAATTGTTCATGTCTCGAATCATAATTGTTTAATAACAATTTCGAATTGAATAAAATTATTCTTCGAATGTTTGATTACTTTTTCATAAGTAAATTGACGTTGAGAAGTAGTTCTCGGCTTAACAAGACTTATGTGATGAAAAAGAATACTATATAAGTCTGTGTACCACCACTCCTTTATTAGCTGTTGCTTGAGTATTAAACTCGTCTCTAACGGAGCTCGAATATTTACCCTTGGGATCAAACTTTTATGTCTCTCGAGTTTTGACAGTTATAATTCGATAAAAATAATAATACGAACTCTTCAAAAAAGCTGCTCAAATCATAGATTTTCATCACAGTACAAAAAAATGCTAACAAAATAACACGAGTAGAGTGTGTTTTTCTTTTTTCTTTTACGTTGAGTAATCTAAAAGGACATTCATGACTTTTTAAAAACGATTTTTTTTTTTTAATAGTAGGTATAAAGAAATTGACTGTCCATCGATAGAAAATGTGATAATCGGTGTAACAACATATTAAACTGTTCTTTCATTTGAATCCTACATCAATTATTTCAATTTCAGAACTGTAAATCATTTTGGTCTAATCGAAGACACTTCTAAAAAAATAATAAGTATATAATAACTACTACTACTCATATATCATAAAATATGACATTTATATTAGGTATAGGCAGAGGTATATCTATCTGTGTTGCAAACCACGAAAAAACAAAAAAATTTAAATCATGTGTTATTTTTAGCACTATCTTACATAGGTTATTTAGCTAAATGCAAATCAAGAACTTTTAATATATTATACAATATTTACACAAATAATTGAATGAATTTGAAAAAAATATATAGAAAAAATGAATTTGAACGTCAACAAAGTAGTCTGCGCTTATAATTTAGTTGTGATAATTAAAATATATGTTTATGTGTGTGTGTTATGCCGTAACACTGTCACTGTGTACCGTTTATGCTGTAAACGTCATGTTCTGCAATTGTTATGATTTCGAGTTCAATACTGAATGACCTGGTTTATAATATGTATAGACCACTCGATTGTAAATTACTAGTTTATCAGAAATTCTAAAAAATACGTCTTTGTCACTCATTAAACAGCTATTCAAAGCATACGTCATAACAATAATAATATTGCTATAAATACATTGATCGCAGTATAAAACTAAACTATTCTTATAGGTGCCTACAAAATAAATATATAATAAATCGAATCCGTTGGCACACATACGTATGTAGACGAATAATTATATGATATGTGTATGACCTACGTATAATAAATATTAATTTGTGAAATTTCGTACGATGAATATTATATATGTGTGTGTGTGTGTGTGTGTGTGTGTGTGTGACTTTGCGCGTATCGGAAACGTTTCGACTCGCCACCAAAATACATCGGTGGTCGTCGGTCGATTTGAAATTTTTAAATCGTCACAAAAGTCGCGTGAAAATAACGATTAGAACCGCTCGTCGAATGTTAATAATAATCATATTTGTTGCCACAGCTCGTGGCGAATCACCGTCATCATTATTAATGGATGTGTAGGCAGTAGTTAAAAGCGGACACGGTCTATCAACAAAACACTGTGTTGATGTATTCCAAAGTGGCGTGATATATTGACAATTCGGTTTCCGACTAGAACGCGACCGGAATGACGTTTAAGGCTTAAAATCATTATTGCCACCGCACCGGGAGTTTCGATTAAAGAAACAATAATTAACGGACACAATGGGTACCTACGTTATTAGAAATCCGATCGTCGCGCACATGCATATTAAACAGTCGAAATGCGTTCACATGTATTTACTATTTGATTGTCAGCGATGGGTACCAAATACCTATTACCTATGTATGTTATAATAATATATACGGTGAGAGTATCGGGTGCCAGCCACGAATCTCTGTTGTTCACGACCGTCACATTGTGGTTTCATTGCGACTGGACACCCGCATGATATTAGACGCCGTCGATTACAATAGAATTCTGTCGAAAACGTATACACACACAATCATATAAGTAGAACTCCACTCCCGAGTTTGGATCTCACGATTGTCGTTCGATCCGAAGACAAACGACAATCATTATGCAAACTAGGACGATCCTCGAAATTAAGCCCACACGGATGCACACGATATGATTAAAATTTAAAAGTAAATCAACGTTCATAATATTAACTGCTCGGGCATGATCATCCGGTCGTGAATAATATATTAATATAAAAATGTGTTGAAAACGACCGATTACTTCATAAGTGGTATATGAATTTATTAATTTATGTGTTAAGAATTTAAAATATGCAAAAACATACACACAATGAGCTCTTTTATGCACAAAAAGAAAAAAGAAAAGAAATTGAGTGAAATCTATTAGATTAGTACCTAATACCTTTTACGAGTTGCAGAATTAGCTACATGAAAGTACGTTACCATATCCAGTCAATATTCATATTCCGGATATCCGGATCATTTTTGGATGTATAGACTATTTAAAACACAAAAATCCCAATTATAATCAACCTATAACAGAAACAGTTTCTACGACATTCATTTTTGAATAAAATATAAGATAACTATAGTCACACAGTTTTGTAAAAGTATCTACTCAGAATAGCTTGACAAATCCAAGTGCAGACAGGTTTATCGATAATGCCTTAGTCTGTCAGTAACTATCAACAAATGCGTTTAGTATATGGATTGGATATAAAATATTCCAATGAATTATTAAGTTATAGATTTTAGTTCTTCACTCCATATTTATTATTAACTATACAAACTATTTAAAAAAAATAATAAACAAAAACATTATTTGACAAATTATCGATAAAATGGACACGATCGTACCTCAATAAAATATATAGGTACCTATTGTATTAATATATTTAAAATAATATTCAAGTACTAACCTGCCTAATATTATTTATTTTTATGACTTAAATATTCATAAAAATGTAGAGTATCCACGAAAGTTAGATTTAGAAAATTGATAAGTATAAGAGTGTACGACATTCAAAATATATTTTAATCAATTTTATCTTAAATTATTAAAAATATATTTGACTAAATAATTTACTTTTCGTATTCTCTGTATAACTTTAGTATTATACATGCATTAATTTCTAATATAATATAATACATATTGTTTATCGAATTATTCTAATAATTTAGAAAATTAAAATACTATATTTACAGTAGTAGCGATTATTATTCATTTATTGGTGTTTAAAACATATCTTTAATCCGATATTTTATAATATTTACACTATTTGTTGTTGATAAAAAAACATGATGTTATGTAGTTGACCTGCTGATATACGCATATTATTGACGTGTAATCCGATACACGTTCCAATCCCACCATGCATGACATTGTTTTTAGACTATTGCTATAAAATATTAAACATATATGATATAACCTATAGACCAATAGACTTTGGGTTTGGAACTTTAAGCTTTTTCTGCTTGATTTTTTTTCACTGAGCTTACGATTCGATCAATTTCTAGTACTTATTTGCATGTATATTTATTTTTTAACATATTAAAGTATGCGCGCTGATTGCGCTGAATCTATACCAATTGTGAATCACTAGAAATTATACGATTGAATATTATTGTAATTTGTTTGTATTGTTTTTTTGTTTTTCATAGATTTTTAAGTCATCAACAAAAACAAGACATACACAATGAACAAGTTACTATCAATAATTGTCGTCTTGTCGGCTGTAGCTATTTGCTCGTGCCATGGTATTTTAGAACGTAGGAGCATCAGATCAACAGCATCTGAGGTTGCTGACAACTTAGACCCGATCACTGTTGACACCATCGCACCCCGAGATTCAGCAACCGCAGATACCGCAGATACCTCTGATATTTTTCATACAGGTAATATTATTGTATCTATAGCACTGTTGCAGGCCTCTGATCGTTTTAGACGCTAATTGTTTGCATTTATCTAGTTTTACGCAAACTTACCCATAACAGTTCCCGAACAAATGTATTCGATAAATAAGCCACGGATTGACACGTCTAATCATAACTATCGTTTTTTTTTATTATTATTTATTATTTGTATTGCTTTTTAATAACCAAATATTACTTATATATTGTGGTGTACACGAGTGTGTCCGAACAGTTATTAAATATTTGATAGAGACTTCAAGTTTCGAGTGGAAAAGATGTTACTGGCTAATGAGTATTAGTATTATTAGTATAGTAGTATTACAGATCATATAATACGAGTAACTGTAACGTTCTAGATTATACTAATTAATATACCATTATTTTATTGAAAAATAATAAAAAAATTCTTATACTCGGCAATACGTACTTAGTAGTCGTCTATGTTTATCACAATTATATAAAATGCAAACATTGGTTGTGTTTAATTTGTAAACCTCAGTTTATTAGAACTGAAAATTCAAATAAATCGAATAATCTCTAGAACAGTTTAGTTTGTTTTAGATATAGTGTTTACTTAAACGTTTGTATCTTTAGATTTTTTTTCCAACACACATCATTATTATACTATTCTTTGCCGTCTGTGGTCATGCACCGTAAAATGTGAGCCTTGAAATACTAACTCGTGATAATTATCCGAATTTCCCGTAGTATCACATAATTTTCTATGTAATAACGTTATACGCACTGAATTTTTATAATGATGACTTAATGTATATAAGATAAAGGTATATAAATCACTCGGCAATTACGAATTTGAATTCATTATAAAAATACATCATTTTTTCTACATCTGTATAACCAAAAACATTATACGACCTTATTTTTTGACCTTATTATTTAGTACTTACTATGATTATCTAACAAAGTAGAGTTCCTAACATACATTAAACATGTAGGTAAATAGTGTTTTTCTTCTTTTTGAATTACAACAGTATACCTACGCCGTAGGTACCTGCGTACGACGTACTTATTTAAACATACAAATTAATGTTAAAAACATTCTCAGACACTCGATCGGATTTATTAATCGAGATCATTTCACCGCGCATTAAACTATAATATTATATTGTATAGGTTCTCTTACTACAACTTATTCATTTGCCTTACTCGTATGTGATGTATATACGTACTGCGTAAACCTATACTTACCGCCGGGTTAGTCCCGAACCGTTATTAAAGTTCACATTTGGTGCTCCTATTTCTATAACCGTTGATTATAAATTAAAATAAACAGTACATTCAACGGTATGTAGAAGAAATAATAGTTTTGTTATAACTTACATTGTTATTTGTATAATCTGCAATGAACTAGGAAATAAAAACAAATATAAAAAAGTAAAAAAAAAAGCAGAACAAAATAAAGAAACATGACAAAAGCAAGAATAAATTAATTTCAATTTTATTTAGGAAAAAATATATCTTTTCTTTATTTGAAAAAAATGTAATGATAAAAAGGTTTATTATTTTTAAATATAATTTAACTGTTATTATAATATATTATGATGTTATCTGATGACATACGATAAGTAAACAAAAATTCAAAAAAGTTGTATTTGCTACTTTTCTTTCTACCAATCATACAATGTTGACAAAACACAAATTTAGTATAGAAATAAAGTCTTAAAATTCACCTTTACATTTTAAAGTGTAGCATTCCAAGCTAGAAAAATATAGTATCAAGAGAGTAATGCAAATAATCTAATATGCGGTTTTCTAAAAAACCGCATTCAATTAACAAGTAAAAGTAAATGATAGTTAAAGTGATTATCTGATTTCTAATCATGGGATACCATTAGGTACTCTATTTTGAGCCCTCTTCTTTTTATTGTATATATCAATGACTTATTGCATTGTATTATAAATTGTAATTAATCTATTTTCTGTTTTGCTGATGATACATCAATTATTATTGATGACATGAATAAAAATCATATTTACAAAAATATACTCATGTACTAAGTACCTATCATCAAAGCATAGTTTGATAATTACCTTCTAGAATTAAATTTAACCAAAGCTTGCTTTATAAACTTTACCATAAATTAATTGTCATTCAATAAAAATAATTATCCTAAGAGGCACCATAAAAAATTGTAATTTAAATACAATAACTACTATACGTTACGTATAGTGGTAATAAGTGTAATATTGCACTTCTATTTCTTCAGTTCAGAAAGTAAAATATTAAGGTATTACTATAGATACTAACCAAATCTATGCAAATTACCATAAACTTATAAATCAATAATTTCTTTTATATATATATATATATATATTTTTAATAATATTCTTCAAATAATGATTCCAATTTCGGTAAATTACTCAGCGTCGCAATAATTTTTGTTATTTTATTATTAAGTCGGAAATAATGTTTATCACAAAATGTCCATCAAATATATTGTTTGGTGCATTTTAAATGATTTTCTCGGTAATATACGTGTGATTAACACAATCACGTTACGAGAGTTACCTACTTAATAAATTGTTTCTTATAAAATTATTCATCCGTTTTAAAATAATTAATTAAATGTAAAGAAATTATTTATATTTATGATATTTCACAATAATTATGATAATAGTAGATTTATACATTTATTATATACTACCTAAAATATTTGTGACATAGTTATAAGTTTATTGCATAAATCATAAAATCATAACAAATTTGATTAAACCTACATTGTGCACATTGTATTCCGGGGATTTTTTCATAGATATATGCGATCTAAAAATATGTAATACAATGATCGTCTAAATGTATTTCACACTTTAAGACTTGTAAAAAATTGTGTTTCCATATTAAAGGACAATATTGATACTAATTTAAAAAATTTCGAAAAAAGCTCACGTACAAAGTCACAACACAAACATTATTCGAACACAAACGCCAAAAATCAAGACACTAAAGCTGGTTTATACGATGCATGTTAATAAGTAAATAGGTAAAGTTCTCTCGTGTAAGCCCAACTTAAAGGTAGACAAGGAAAGTAATTCAAAAATCAAAACGAGTAAAACATCAACTAAACTAATTTACTTGCGGGAGTATAGCTGATGAGGGTTGCGTAGGCAAGCACAGAACATAGTTATTATTCTTTAGCGCTGGTAAGTAGTTTCGTGAACGTACAATGAAAAATATTACTAGAAAAATAAATTAATGGGAATTATTTTTCTTTATAGCGACAGGTACCAGTTTGCAAACAGGTGAAGCAAATCTGCTCCCCCCTCCCCATAAAAGCTCGTGTTAAACTCAAAAAGTGTCCGTTCTGATTATTCTGTGCCATTGTTATACCACTTATACCTAAATTATAGTAGTCAGTTAATATATATATAGTACTTACTGTAATCTGTATTATAACGTGTACTGATGTACAATTATAGTAGTTAGGTATGTAAATAGTCAATAATTACTTAATTTAACAATCTATAATGTGACATGTGACATGTTTAATTGTCCATAATATAATACATAGATCACGAGATAAATTTAAATTGCACGTACTAATTACATAACATACAAAGTAGATTTATACACAATAGACATGAAATAATATACATACGGATACGAATATAATTGTCGTGGAATACTTTTCTAGATAGGTACAACTTACTATATACCTACATTTAGTCCAGTGGTGGGGCCAACTACTTTTTTTTCACGTATGAGATCCAACACAAAATCACCACAACTCTATGCCGACCACTACAGCGTGCCCCCGTCTTTAACGATCTTAAACCGTTTGTTTTTTTTTTTTTTTTTTAATTCTAATCATTAATAATATCGTGGTATTGTTGGGATGTATCACTTATTTCGTTTCTATATTTTATTCGCATATCCCAGTTGCCTCGACGCTGTAATGTTGTACACGCCCTCTTCCGATTGAGAGAGATGGACGAACCGTTCATCTCGTTCACTCTTGTATAAGCCATACATCGTTGCCACTGCAGCGTAATGAGAGTACCATACAACGAATTGTCATCACAAAAATGTAACATCACGTGCCTTTAATATAATACGTGCATATTGATTGTTACGAGCGAGAAAAAGAGCGAATTAGAGTGGTAGGAGAAGAGCGTTTGAGAACCCTTTGCAGGATTCGATATTCCTAGACGACCCCCTCCCCTATCCTTAACTACGATCGCGACCTGCGGTAATAACATAACGCGTATAGATATTATTATATTAATCACTGTAAGGCTGGGATTTTAATGCCCGAAAAAATCTCAAAAAATGCCCTTAAAAAATTCAAAAATGACTTAAAAACACAAAAAATGCATTTAAATTATATTTATTATACATTAAAAATTTGAAATGTAGTATATTTTTTTTTATTTTTTTTTTATTTTTTTTATCGTATTATTCGTTGTTACTTGTTTAGTCTGTTATAATTCTATTTTCTTAATCGTTCATTCTAAAATAATAATTCAAAAAAAAAAAATTGTTATCGACAATAACTTGTCGTGCTATATAATAATGAATAATAATTCATACCGTCAAAAGTTTGCCGAAAGTCATCTCTTGTTAATCGCAACAGTTTTCGTTCATTTTATGAACAAATTGTGAAAAATGCTCAAAAAACTAAAAAAAATACCCTAAAAATGCATTTAAGGTAAATTTTATCAAAAAATATAACAAAAAAATTAGGTACTTTAAAACAATCACTATCACCCAAAACACATTTTATATATTCTTACGGACCAACATTTCAAAACATTAGAAAAATCCCAACTCTATATTTAATCAACAATAATTATATTATATAGGTATACTATCGCGCGCCACAACACTATATATATAGTGGATAGCCAAACTTTTTTTGGCCGAGATCTTCTAAAAATATACTTCACCTTTGAGGCGATCGACTTCGATAAAAAAGTTTATTTTAATATCAAATTACTATTCCACCATAATTAATTTTCGTGTGCATAGCCTAAAATAAATTCTAACACGATTGACTTTGAAATCGTTTGCGATCGACTGTTTGACCGCCCCCGATATATACGAGTATAACACGGGTGGCCTACTTGCGGCTCGCGTCTTGTTTATGAAATCAAAATTTACCTGATATTATTATGAATTTTAATTTTTTAGGCTGTAGTAGATCGTAAAAAAAATATCAAATCGTGTAAAACGTGTCTATAAATGTTTTGGCTCTTGGTATCGTATATGTCGTATTTGTCCAAGTGGCCCGCGAACAGTATTCTGCATGTTGGCCACCCCTGCTATATAATATCTTACGCCTTACGAGTACCTACCTATATTATAATACAATATGATATATTGTAATCGACACCTATTCGATATTATTCCATAATAATTAATAACGCCCCGAACCGCGTGTTGCTTTCAGCTGCCAGGGTCAAGAGGGGCGGTAACAAGAACAAGATGGAGGCCATGCACGTGGGCTTGAGCTACGTGAAAATGATGCTCAACACCCTGATGGCCGTCATCGGGCACGTGTTCGCGTTCAAGAGCGTCGGGCTGAGCCTGATCAGCGTGCTCATACAGATCGCGCAGTTCGTCATGACGCTGAAGAAGAACCGGGAGAGCCAGCCGCCGTCGTACAAGATCGTCGAGACGCCGTGGCACACGTCGCCCACCGAGTCGTACGGAGCTTACGGTTCGTACGCCGGTCACGCCAAGTCGGCCGGGGCGGCGGTCGACTACTCGCCGTACGCCGCACCGGCGCCGGCGAGGAGGCGCCGGTAATGACGGGCGCGGCTGCACACGGTAGGATAACGCAATCGTTTCGCGGCGGCAGGAGTGTGCGGGGCCGACATCGACACGTCGCGGCGTACCGCCTATATGCGGAACAAACGACGGCGGCGACGGCGACGACGACAGACCTCCGTCGCCGCCAAATGCCACCTCCACACGTCGTCATCACGTCGTGTTACCGCGGAACACAACATTTTAGCCATTTTTAATTATTATTATTATCATCATCATCATTACCCGTAATATAATAATATGTATATGTATTTTATTTATAACGCGCAACGCCCACGTGCTTGCGTGTACACACACGAATAAATTATTTATTATAATAATTATTATTATTGTTATTTTTATTACCTGACTAGTAATTATTATTACGATTCGTTTGACGCGCGGCAGTCTGCACACCGCAGCAAACTTTACCTGCTGTATCTACATGGTATACGTCATATAACTGGTACCTATGCATATATATGGCGCCGAAGTCGACCGCGCTAGACATGAAATGATCAGTGGTCGAATTGGGAAAAATTAAGTAGAGGAGCTCAATCCGACTGTTTAAAATTTGCGTTCCAAACGCAAAATAATTTAATAAAGACCCACAGGGAGGGGGCTTTATAGGCCCTCAATCATCACTAGACTTTTTTGAATAATCTATACATTTCTATTTTACAAATACTTGCAAATTAATATTGATAAACACGTGAATTTATTTTTACCCAAATATTCAACTATTACAATAATTAATCGTCACTTTACGCAATAATTGTATAACACAATGAAACTATATCCGGAAAAATAAACTAAGAACTATAACATGTACTCATTACATTTTTCAACAAATTTTAATTACAATAATTGTACATTAAAACCATATTCGATGAAAAATGAATATGGGCATTAGATTACGCCATCCCTCCCTTCCCGTTCCATTAAGAAATCATAGCTGGGATACGCAAATGACAAAATAAAACAGTAAAGAAGTTCCGCACCCACCTTCCGATTCGAGCTCTGAATATAATACAATAATCACGTTGTTGTTTCTTTAATGTCTGCAATGACTAATTATTTGATTTTGCGCATCCGGAAATCGAATTGTCTACGTCGACGCGCGTTATTATTGTTGAATAATATTGAATAATATTGTCTCGTAAAACCCGTGCACCGCAGTTGTAGTGCAGCTCGGCGAATAACGCGTGCTGCAGCGTACACGTAAGTAGGTAGATAGATAGACACATTAACGTCATTAGTGCAATCACCGAGCGCGTGTGAGGTAGATATCTACGTATATAATATTAGCAAATACGCGTACCTACAGAATTGTGCGCCAGCCCCGTATGGTATAACGAGCTCGGATCGTTATACGTTGAAAACCTTCGTGTTTTATGCAAATCTTTAAATACATTACAGCGGTGCGTTATGATGACGGTGTAGGTATACCTGATACAATATTAATGTCGTATACGTTTTCAAATTCTGTCGTTTCCGATCATATATATATATATATAATATAATATAATATATATTATACAATGTATGAGGAATTGCGGAGAACAGTGAACACCGCCGAATAGAATATTTAGACAAAGTATTCGAGACGACCCATTTTAAGCGTACACGTGGATCGTTATTTTGAACAGTTCAGACTTTTTGAAAATATTTTTATTTATTTTTTTTATGTCAATTTACCTACGTTTTTAATTTCTAATTCTTAAACTAAATATATTTTTTAGAGTAAGTATACAGCTAAATAATACATACTTCGATACATAAAAGTAAAAATCGAAAAATTAAAAATATGATTTTTCATTCCAAAAAGTAAAAAAATTAAAAACTTTTTATGTATTAGGTACCTATATATATGGCCAATAACTCGCTTTTTAAGTACCTACTCTGATAAACTATATATTTGCAATTGTCCATATTAGTTAAAACTACTCACAAGCTCAACATTAGTCGATTTTTGGTTAATGACATAAACGTCAAAATTGTATTATTTAACTGCATAATTTTACCAATTACCATATAATATTAAATGGCTATAGATTAGATATAGGTACAATAATAATAAATTCATATACAAATCGTAAAATTCATATTCATTTCTACAAAACGTGTATACTATATTTATAATAAGTAGATCATATGTAGTTCTATGTATTTCTATTAATTTATTAACTTTTAAGTTCACTATTTTAAATTTTTACAGAAAATATTAATAAATGAGACATAATGTATACGTTTTTAATATACTTTCATAAATTTTACAACTATACAACATTCAGTTATATGATACAATCTTTAACCGCACAACTATTGAATATGAATATAATATAAAATATATCCATTGTAATTTAGAGTTCAAAGAAATTTAATTTAAATTGCAATTAAAAATAAATCATTACATTATCATAGTAACAGCGTATAATGAGTAGGTAGGTAAGTCATACTATATGTTATTGTAGTAGGTACCTATTTACAAATAGTTAAGTAGGTATACATTAAGTACAGTTTAATTATAACACTTTTTTGACAGATCTATTGTTTTATAAAAACGTTTTTATCAACGTATAAAAATATAATTATACAAACCGTTCTATCGTTAATTGTTGAAACATTTATTTTTTCGTTTGATCAATGACGTCAACAACTTACAGGCTACAACACACCTAGGTGTGTCTTAAAAGTAATCTATTTTTCAAATACCTTTCTCGATTGAGTCAGATATATTTCTACGTTCAACGTGTGAAACTTGAATAGCATTTAATACTATATTATAGTTTAGAAACTACCTACATAATCTATTCTTGAGGTGTATAATATCGTTGAGTATATTATATACTATATATACTCAATGATAATATGCATATTGTGGATATTGGATAATGGGACAATGTCTAACACTGTTGTTAAAGAACTGCGTACCTATATCTATAATATTAATAAAATTTCGAAGGTAGCAACTATATATAGGTACTCCATAAATTAAAATATAATTATTAAATATGAAATATAATAAACAATTTAGTTAGAGGTAATGTATCATGTAATGAGTTATAAGTACTTATAACAGTAAATTTTACAGTGTACAAGGAAATTAATTTTAAATTTTAAGCAGAACAATGAATGTATTGAGTTTACAATGCTTTAGGTTCTAACCAGAACAATAAATATACTGATTTCACCATGATGTATGTGTGTTTTTTTTTTCTTTGTACTTGTAATACACAATAAATAGTCGAAATAATGCTCAGAATTTTCAATTTTGAGGGTGGTTTTGGACAGCAAATTGAATCTAGTTCGTACTTTAAAGAGTTCAAAATACCTAGTGTTTTTCAAAATAACAGAGGAAAAAAGATGAACTAGAGAGTACCGCTCTGCTGTACATTAGGTGTCAAGTGACCAGTGGGTCACTAATCATTATTATAACTTATACGTATAAGTCTTGCTAAGTAGTCGCGATTAACGATAAGTACTTAAGTGTATTATGTTTAGATTCAATGATGTATCATTGTATAATTGTATACAAAAAACGATCCTGAGCAAAAATGGACTGTCATCCTATAATACCACTAAGTATAATATTTCATGAAGTGGTTTTTTTTTTTTTTTAATATAACTACTATTAAAGCAATTTATTTTACTTTTAGTATTATGGTAGATTAATACAATTTTTTCTTGGATAATGTAGCATTAAATTATTATAAAAATATACCTACGTTAATACTAGGTATACTACAAAAATTTATATAACTCAATATTTAATTTTATATTTTGTAAGCACTGCACAACAGCAAAAATAGATTCATAAATAAAAATAAATATTACCTTAGAATAAATTTTAAAAAATGCCGTTACATTAACTAAAACTTATGACAATAATATAATATACGTAAAACTTTAAGTTTCCACGAATATTTTTAAATTATAACAAAAATATTAACATTGTTATTTATCATTTAAATAAGCAACTTCGTCCAAATTTGAACTTAAAATTACTATAAAAAATAATTGCCTTAATATATTTTTTAAATTTTATGGTTTTAGTATGAACTACTTATAAGAAATATTGTATTAAATATTTATAACTTAAATATAAAAAAAAAAATTTAAGGATCTCTAATTACAAAATTGTTATTCATTTTTTGCAATTTTGATGAATTTCATCAAAATGCTAACTTCAATACATAAAAATAACAATTGTGCATAAATATTTTTAATACGTTTATAAAATTAAAGTTATCAAAAATCTTATATTGAATTCTCAAAAACATTAACCCAGCAAATAAATTTTTATCGACATTAATAAAAAAAAAATAACTAAAAAAATTGATAATTTGACATTTTTAAAAATAACTTATAATGAGTTAAAAAAATTTGAAAATTTTGTCATGCTGTAATAATCCAAATATTTTTTTGGAATTTTCAAATATCTAAAGTTATTCGTTTTTAAATTACAGCAAAAAACATGATCGTTTAGAAAAAAATAGTTATTAGTTTGGTGAAGGAAAGAAATGAAAACTGAAGAATAATCAAGCGAAAAGTGATCAATTTTTAATAAATATCCAATAAAATAAAAAAACATACTTATGTGGATCTCACATTATAGACTTAACGAATAGGTATAACTAAATTATACTGAGCACAAACACGTTTAACAAATAACAAATACAAGAATGTTTTGTGATTTACAACAAGGCGATTCTATACCTACCTATTATGTGAGTAAAATGTTGACTTCGAGTCAAAAACTACGCTTAAATCACTGACCGTGTTTCCTACGCGTTCAAGCTTGATTAGAACACTTAGATCCATACAAAATACGCTGTACTTACTTTGAAACGAGCAAGAAAAATTATCATTCTTTAAACGAAATTATCGTACCAGTACTACTACTTACCAGTAGGTATTGCCATTAGCCTGTGTAAGCTGTGTAGCTAAGTCATAAATCTGTTACATCTGTTACTAATACAAGTATTATTATTATTATTATTATTATCTATTCCCGTGTATATGGAGGTAGGTAAACAACTGACAAAGTATCCAACCACTAGTATTAAATATTATGTAGGTTAGTGGTTACATCTATCCGCAACCATGGTCAAAATTTAAAACACTGTAATCACAGTAAGCGTTTTAACTGTGTAAACAATAAATTTAAACAATAAACAATGCTTAACCATTTCCCAACGGCAATGGAGCTTAGCGTTTTACTTTTCTTGTTAAATGTTAATATATTTTAACTTAAAAGGTTTACTGAAAATTTTGTTAATTTTTTTTTATTTCCTGTTTATGTAATTGTTTCTTTAATTCGTATCATATAAACGGTTTTTGTTTCTAAAATATAACACTGAAAGAAATTAATTCGGTCACAATTCTCAGTTGTTGTTCAAATATACGAAATGGAAGTAGACGACTGTCCATCGGTATGTTTATGGTTTATTAAGAGAATATCTTACGCGCATGTGTTGTCTCTGTCTTACTAATTCATAGTATATCAAAATAAACGTTCAGCCGTTACAATTTTATGTGTTTAATTTAAATATTAGAATGTAATGATCTATTATCAAACTTCTATGTTCTCTCATTGAATTCTTAATAGTATTTTAATTTTTAAGCGAGCTATGAGTATATAAAATATATATACTTAAAAATGCTCATAATTCACTTAAAATTGAAATATTGTAAAAAAACCAGTGAGAAAATACAGATAATGCCGTTACTGTTAAGTTTAATTATAGGTTATTTCACTAAAATATTTAAGCTAAACACACTAAATTTGAACTGTTGAACATATATTTTAGTTTGGTATGTGTTAATAAGACGGGAATAACATGTGCTGGTATGACATCCTCTTAATATTGTTTTATGAACTTAAAATTAATAAATTGTTTATACTATATTATAACTTGTATAGACATCACATGTCGAACCTAATTCATCGGACGATGATGATGACCATCATGAAAACTTATCTACTGAAGAAATATGTCTTAAGATTAAGACATTTCGTAATTTATGTTTTGGAAACGTAAGTATAATTACAAAATATAAACATTAGCCTTTATCCTATGCCCATAACATTTAGGAATGAAATACTTCCCATTTACAAAACCTATTTGTTGCCCATTTTACTGATAAAAAATTTAAAGCAATTATCTGTCAACATTATAATATGCACTCTAACAGTAATAACCTAATTGTTTGCTTCTTACTCGCTCCTATAAATAAGTACATTACTATAAACTATAATTTAATAACTGTTAATTATTAGGTAATGCTACCGTTAACTGCAATTAATTAGTATAAATATTTAACATCCTTAAACAATTTTTCTATCTTTAAAAAATGTCTAATATGGAATAAAGTATTTACAAAAAATTATATATTTACAAATGTTAGGCCTTATATAAACTGGTAACTATTTTATAAATACCTATTAACATTAAAATTATTTTTTACATACATTTAAGTGGTTAATAAATCACATAAGTAATTGAAAAAAATTGTTTTTTGTCGTTATTATTTTTTAAGTGGTTTAGTTGTTTGAATAACAACTTATATTTTTAATTTTTTAAGATCAATTTATTTTAAAAGTGCTAAAGACCCTTTTGCACCTCCCTAGTTACGCCACTGAAATCCAAAACCTATCCAAGAGACACTAATGAATGGAAAAAATATTTCTTGTCACATTGTAATTTCTAGTTAAAAATGTTAGAATTCATAAATTCAAAAGACAAATAAATGTGTAGGTAAATTATAAGAAACTGGAAAAGTACAAGTCACATGATGAAGATTTAAATAAAATTATTTTATATTTTTTGAGGCTTTTACCATATAAAACGTTGCACTGGAAACATAACAAAATGTTTTTATAATTTTCTCCTACCTGCCATAATACTCTAAAAGAATCATTTATGCTTTGAATTAAGAATTTAAAAGTGTATATTGTCACTCAATAAAATCTTGAAAAATTATGTAGATAAAATAGCAAAAAAAAATTAAATATCAATAACAATAGTTATTAAAATAATAACTAGTGATGTGCCTATAAAAAGATACGTTATGAATTTATGACATACAATATATTCAATTTTTTATTTATAAAAAATGTTCAAGTAGCTGGTATCACATCTTGATAAAAGGTACTTGAATACAAATTGTAAATGATAGTCAGCACAGCAAGAAGTATAGTTGAAAGATACTTTTTGGGTAATTTAATCCTTAACTACACACGCAACTTTTGTTTTTGTTTCAATAATTACATGCGCAGTATATTTTATACACCAATTTGATTTATACAGAAATCAATATTGTACTGTATCTATATTTGACTTTATTTACTTATATAAAAACAAAGTACTACTTAAAATTGTTTTAAATTTAATTATAATAATATAAATATAAAAAATATTGTAATTATTATATTATAATAGATAAAAATAAAAATATCTTACTGTTAAATAATTGTTACTAACTTAAATTAAATCCTACTCACTCTCCTGACTTATTATACATCTTACATATCTGAAAACAGCTATTATGTGCTCTTAACATGTAAACTACTGTTATGAATAATATTATATTATTGTCACTATTTTTTTGCTCATTTCATTCACCGATACAAAAATAATTAAATTCAAAGCTTGTTTATACTACTAAAAACATTGAATAAAGATTAAAATGAATTAATAAATATTATATAAGGAAAGGTTAGGAAAATAACTTAAAACAAATATAGACCAAAATAGAACGAGGTAAAAAAAAATATTAGTGTACAAAGTACACCAGTACGTGTAGTTAAGAGTTAAAAGCTTTCAGCTAACAAAATGAGTTTAATTTCCTTTGCAATTTAGCAAAATTACAGTTATAATTCAGTAAACTATAAAATAATATAAATATTTCAATACAATAAAAAAAATTAAAAAACTTAATCAAAAATATTCTAACTTTCCATTTTGACAATAGGTAAATTTACTGAAATATTAAAACTTACTATAAAAATCAACTTGACTGATTTGCTAAACTGTATGTTTGTGAAATGATCATATCCACTTCATAACTATTAATTAAAAGATTTATTGCTTATTATAGACTAAACATTAACTTTTTTAAATTTATTTTTTAGAAAATAAATGTTTCTAACGCATTTGACATTGATATGATTGGATATTTCTATTCGTGGTTAGAAAAAAAGAAAAGCTCAATTTTTGTAGAGAGTCATGATGTTACCTCGGTAAGAAATTTAAAAATTGTTTTTATTTATCTTAATTGAATTAATCTACTTCAATTTTTTTGTGTGTTAGTTCCAAGAAATAAGTGACTACCTAGAAGCTTCGGCAAAAGTTTATTCTTATCGTGTTGACAATTTAACAGAAACAACTAGTAAATTAGTTGAACAATTTAAAAGCTTGAATTATAATAAAAAAACGGCTAAAATAGATGATAATAATGCGCCTAAAACTTATAAATCAAAGGTAAATATCAAAACCTAATAACTGTTAATTTAAAATTATAAACATAATTATTATTTTTAAGTAAATAAATCATTTTTATGGAATATAGAGACAAAAAATAATGCTGACTACGTCTGATAAATTAAGACGTAGACCAAATGAAAATGAAATTTCTATTAATCCAGTTTTAATTAATCAAAAGATTTCTGGCTTTGATTGTAATGAATTATTTTCCACTAATCGTCCATCTCACCATCTTAAGTCATTGTACTTCAATAAATCCTTGACAGAAGAAATGAAAACTACTATTGATGAAAAAAAAGAATATGATGAAAAAAAACATGACAATGAAAAGATAGAAGTTGATAAAAGTTTTTTTCAAATGATGGGTATACCAGTTATCTATGAAATGTTTTCCTGTTATGCTTAGTTATAAAATAATACGATTATTTGTATAGATAAAATTTCCCAAGGAGCTATCTGTCCTGAGTTCAAAGGTTTTGTAGCTAAACGTGACATAGTTGACAAAATTGACAATTCAAACGATCATCAATTGAATGGAATTGAATATCGCTTTGATCCTAATGATTATCAAAACAACCTTGATGACTCTACGTGTATTGAACCAGATAATAATGAACTTGGTATTTGTATATAATAATCACTTAAAAGTCCATGGATATCTTTTTTTGTTTTTCTATTACAAAAATGTACATAAATAAACATTTTTCATACACTTCTTATAAGCCAATTAAATTTACAATTTATAATATTCATTATTATTAGATATCCAAGGACTATAATAAAATGTTTTACTTCAATAGAATTGTATATATAAATATATTTTTAAGATTCCAACCCTAAGGATAAAGATACAACAGTACTTGATGGACTTTTGAAATGTATTGATAATGTTGATAGAGACTATAGCTTTTTTAATCCTAAACTTCTTGCTAATTGGAAAGGACCAAAAGCCTGGAAAACTCAAGCAATGATAAAAGCATTGAAATCTTGCACTCAAAGTAATATAAAAAAAACAAATTTATATTCAATAAAACTGAATATCCTTAAATTACTTACAATATCTATTATATAAAATTATTATGTAATTTGTGTTTTAATTTATAGATGAACGAAAAGAAATTATTTCTAACACTGATGATAATATTGCTGAAAGCACACAGGAAAATTTGAAACAACCTAAATCTTGTAAAAAACGAAATAAAGTTAAGAACGATAAAGTTGTAATAAATTGGTTAGATTTGAGTCAAGTAGATGAAATATTAAAACCAAAAGTTGTAGGCAAGGAAAAAATGCTACCTCGTACACTACAAAAGTGGGATCCACTTCACAATATATCTGAAACACAATCAATTATTGTCAATGTAAATTATAAGTAAGTAAACAATTATAATAGCAATGATTTTCTTTTAATTACTTAACCGTAACCAGTGTAGAATCAAATAATATAATTAAGGATATTTTTTAAAGAACTAATAATCCATTCAAGAACTTATGATTTTTTATGTTAATCTTATTTATTTTAAATAAAACAAATATGTATTATATAACCATTACTACTTATAAAATATAATGATGTACAATAATACTTTAAAAATACATTTTTATTAACTCATGCATAATTTATATTTAATGTTTAAAATAAAGGTTTCAATTTTTACAATATTATGAAATTAAACCAGATTGGTGGATAAATTACAATGATCAAGAAGAAGGCAATTATTCTGAAGATTTAAATTCCTATCAGGTACAAATTAATATTTGATTAGTTAAATTTAATACTCAGTGTCTAAATACTTGAGTGTCTATATAGATAATGTGTACACTGACCAATATTGTTTATATTCTATACCTGGCCTGGTTAGTCAATATGGAGTTGCTCATGGTATTTATAATAAATTGTACCTAATCAATAGTCAAAATGGTATAATATACTTATGAATTTTATTTTTTATTTTTTTTTTTTAATTAACTACGAATGACTGTAAATTTTGATTATTTTATTAATTTTCCTTCTTTTATTTTGATTTTCACATCTACATAAACTAGCTTTATAGACTTCCTCACTTTGACTTTATAAATTGAAACTAAATCAAAAATTGTTTTATCATCAGTAAAGTGGTTAGTAGTAACTAAATTTATAATATTAATTTTATATTACCTAAAAAGTATTATTTAATTGATTTTAATTTCAACTATTAAACATGTACCTTAAGTTAACTAACATAACATAAATCACCCAAGTCATGCTTATAAGACTGGAGTTAATGTTTAGTGATCTTTAACTAATGGTTACTTTAACATCATGTGATAATAAGATTTAATGAGATAGTTACTGCAGCACAAGAAATTAGTGAAAATCAATCTAACTGGTATAAGAAATGAATGATTTGAAATCTAGATCTACAAATTAGAGAAATTATTTATATTAATGAGTATATATATATATATATATATATATATCAGTAACTAATGATAGATGTATTAAAGAAAATATAACAAATTTATCATACAACTCTTGTTGTGTAATGTATTATTTTGACAAATTGTATACCAAGTTCATAAGTTTATTTCGACTAATAGTTTTACTTATTTTTAAAGATAATTTAATTAATTTGAATTTTGCACCAAATGTATAACCAGAGTTTGTATAATGGTATATTCATGACATGAAAATGTGTGCATTGACCAGTCAGCCAGTTAGGTATAGAATATTGACATGGTTAGTTTGTGTACACTTTATCCCCACAGACACTTAGGTATCTAGATTCTAGAAATAGTGAATTTAATACTATAAATATAACCTACAAATTGTATTTCTTATTTGTATATAAACCCGTTTTATAAATTTCTCAAGAAAGATGTATACTTTTTTTTATGTATAATTATTATATTTTTAGAATATCAATGATTGTAATGAAAGTATTGCAGAACCATCAGAACCCATGGAAATTGATTGTGAAGACTCTGAACTGTTAAAAAATAAAAATGATGACGAATTGGCTCCCTTCGATGTATCTAAAGAGGTAATTTATATAATATTTATGACTCGTTAGCTTAGGAAATAGGAAGCCCGAAGTATTACTACATTTTTTTTATTAATTTAAAATAATTATGAAATTTTTAACTATTATTATTATACTAGATTGTACCCACCATATGAGTAGATATTATGTTATCAATGTAATATTCATAAGTGTTGCACTGGTTAATCAATATGAGTTATAGTTAATGTCGAACATTTGGTTTAATTCCTAACACACATTTATTAATAGCAATTAGACTGGCTGCCAACCAACCATATGTTGTTAATTAATATATAAACCATTACATTATTGTTTTGACATAATATTCTTAGAGATTGATAATTTTAATTAAAAATGTCTAATTCATGTGTAAAATTGTTCAAAAATTGTAAGTTAAAGTAATGAGTATACCTATGAGTACAGCACAAAAAACACAAATAATGAAACAAAAATTAAAAGCTATCAAACTTCTAAAATTAAACAGTTATTTCACAAAAACAGTCAAATCTATTTTAGAAAATCCATTTAAATAGTTATAAAATTATAAAATGTATTTTTAATAAAACATGCTATTATAATTTTGAAAAATGTAAAAAACTTTAGTAAGGCAAATGCACTCGCCAAGACCTCACTATAATATGCTTGGATGATAGGACGGTGTTAAAAATGTTTACCCCTAGGCTCAAATTTTAAAGTTACGACACTATATTTATGTTTCATCAAAATCATAGTCTAAATATGTTATAAGATGTTAAATTATTTGATATGTATTTTAATATTATTCTACTTGTAATTTATAAAATATAAAATTATTTTAAGTACATTGTAGCATATTGTGAACATAATGCACTCAAACAATAATATATTACAACATATTTTTAAGAATAGATTAATAAAATATAATGCCTTTTGATAGTAATGTAAACATCGTAAATATATTTTCAACTTCTAATATATTTTCATTTTTTTTCTAGTTGACCTCTAATGATGATATTATAGCTGACATTAAAACTGAATCAAGAATGGATATTGCAGAATTAAAAAAAGAAATATCTAACATCATCGATGAAGAATGTGTAGTAAGTGACTATATTATAATAATTTTTGATGTTTTATTTATAATCCTGATTATTTATAAAGGAAACTGGCCACAATAATGAATGGAGTTCAAAACTATCGTTTTTAAACTTGTTGATAAAATTACGAATTAATGAACGAGATGGACTTTCAATACCTATTGTATATGTCGGACTACTACATTTAGCAAATGAACGAGGTCTGAAATTGTATCAAGAACATTGTACCATAAATGATATGGAAGAAACTTTTATTGTCAAACCAATGAAAACAAATTAAACGTTATTTATAATTAGATTAAAACCATTTCATTATTCTTATTTTATACTTGTCGATTGTTTTTTGATAACTTTTATAAATTTTGCTTTCTTTTTATTTTGTATAATTCAAAACAGTGAACATTAAATTTATAACTAAAAAAAAAATTTAATACATAAGTAAATGAATACAACATTAAAAATATATGTTCAATACATTTGAGTTGATGTTATCATAGATTAAATAGTACTATAGAAACGCAACAGATTATTGCTCAATATTTTAGTTTAGATTTAATTCATTGATGATACATTGTGATAGAAGGAGGTGGGAAATAAGTATCTATTTGTTTTGTGCATCCGTACACCACCAATGATACAAGTCCACGATTAAAACAATGAGCAATGAATTATTCTATAAGCATTGCGTTTTATAATACTTTATTTAATCTATAATATAATGCAGCTATTTCATGTTTATTAAAAATATTTGTTGTAACATATATTCATAATGATTCATGTAAATATTAATTTTAATTTTACTATTAAAGAAACCAATACGCTTAATATAAATGTATATTGTATTTATTTATTTAATTCCAAGTTCTTAACTGTTAAATGTATATGTACTGTAAGTTTTTAAAATAATTTTAGTTCAGGGTCAACGGTTATTAAATTAAACTAAATTATGTCATATTGAGGTGGAGTTGAATATTATATTTAACTTGTATGTTATGTGTTATTAACATTTTAAATTTTGTTACCCATGTTTAATAAATGAAAAATAATATCATGTGTAATTAAATTTCTATAATTTTGATAACATATTTTTGTAGAGGTTATTGGTTATTATGCTTAGTCCATTTTGATTCTTCATTACTCATCAATATACTAGAGATGTCGAAGAATATTTAGATACACTTTATTTGAAGTATTCATTAGGGAATATGGTTGATTTCAGTGCTCAAAATGGACCAGAATGTACCAGAACAATGAGAATTAAATTAGAATTAAAGAATTCCTGATTAGAAAAATATTGAAAAAAGAAAATTGTTACTTGGTAGTGTTTGACAATATCACCATCAAAGAAATTATAATTCTTAATAAATAATTTTATAAAAATGAAATTTCCAAAAATGCAAGTATCTTTAAACTTGGGATTGCAGTTACTATTGTGAATGTATTCTGATAATACTGCCTATAGAGTATGGACTATTTGTATCTATAAATTTCTAATAATTTTAATTGTAAAAGCTTATAATTAAATATTTTAGTCGTTGGTGCATTAAATATAAATTATTTTTGATTATTGAGAAAATATTAGCCTACTTGTTACAGCAGAGACGGATTAGCTAGGGAGATATTTCTCTCTGGGCCGATGAAAATAAAAAAATATGAACCAGCTCGGTACAGGAATGATAGAAAGAATATGAAACAAATTCGCTAATATTATAAGAAATTCAACTTTTTTTTATTATTTAACCGATGGCTCTAGAAGCCAAGTAGACTGAAAAAACATGCTGATGTACATACATAGTTGACTCGCTATATGGTCTGGAGGCCGATAAACATTTGTTGATATTACTAATAAATGTATTTTAAATAAATACCAAACAGTTTTAATCCACAATTAGTGAGCCAACGTAGGAATAAGTAATATGATAAGTTCATGATCGAACTGTACAATTTATAATTTATAATTATTTTAGTAAGTATATATTGTATGTTAATAAATTATACATGCAACATCACTATTTTAGTTAATCCACAATAAATGATAATAGTAATGTGATTAAAAGTCTGAAAAAAATATACACTATTGCAAATGTAGACTAGAAATTAAATTAAAGCTTACTTGCTCATCGTAGTTTAAAATTATTTGTATATAATACAATATTTAGTATTTTTTTTTATTATTATTATTATTATTATTGTTATTATTAATTTCTTACACAAAAGTTAATTATTTTTAGTATAAATTTTAATTTTTTAAATTAAAACATACAAATATAGCTGTTCAAAAAACTAGGTTATCCTTAAACAAAAATATATCTTTTTAAAATGCATAGACACAAAGGACAGTAAATTTGATTTGATGTTTTCAACGGTTTCCAAACTTTCATCAAGTGAAAGTGACGCAATTTTCAGTTTTAGAACAGAATAAGTAATAAAACTAATTCAATTTTTATATTCCTATTTTCAATTAAAGCTATTGCATTTATTATAGACTAAATAGTGTTTTTGTCTATGGATAAGTATAAGATGTGGAGGCAATAGCAGTTCAAGAAATAGTTTCGAATTTTAGCTAGGTGTTATTTTTTATTGATAGTATTCTATTTTCTTCTTTTACCAACCTCCACGGCTAAAATAACCATCACTTATTTCATCATGATATAATTTGTAAACACTTAAACTAAAGCAGTAAACAGAATTTGTAAAAAAAATTGATAATGCACATAAATTCTAGCCCTAGTAATAAAGTAAAATGTAAATCAAACTAATTTTTGCCAAAAAACAATTTGCATATTATATTATACAGGTAATTTTATTTCATATAATATTATAAGCTACAATTTTTTGTCTATATCATTAAACATGCATAAATGGTCAAATTATTATATTAATAATGGTATAAATTAGTTTAAATAATTCTAAATATTTTAAAAATTGTAATACTTTGCATATTATAGAATGGTTTAAATGGAGTAACTTCCAAAATTAATCTTAGGGTATTCTTCATAGAAAAATAATATACAAGTATTTTAGAAATTTTTTAAAAATCTAAAATCTAATAAAATCGATACATATTTACAATTTTATTCTCCTGTAACATAAAATCTTGCAATGGTCATCAATCATCATTAATACTTTTTCGTAGTTAACAATTTTTAATGTACACCTATTACAACAAATATTTAAATGTTTATAATTTGTGCTTATATTAAATGTTGTTAGTTTATTAGAGAGGATCATTTTTTTTCTTATTAAAATACATTGCTTTATTTTTTATATCCGTTATTATGGTTGATTGAGGGCAATTTATTATTAAAGAGATGAAATCTTAGTATATACTAAATTGACACAAAAATGTATAGAATTATAAGTAAACTAAGTTTATGTATCTTTGTATTTAAATTCTTCATTTAATAATACATATTTTGAATTAATTTAACAATAAATCTAAGTAGTGAAAATATACAAATGTAATAACATTACATATTCTACCGCAACTCTTAGATGTATTTGATTTTTTTACAGGATTTTAAATACTTAATTGATCTTAAGTAATTTCAAAACCATATCCAATTTAATCTAGATAAATAAATAAAAAATATACAAAGTTAAATTTAATTTTTATTATAAGGATGAATTTTAAAATTAACTAATACATTTTTGATTTGTTAAATCAATCCATTTTAATAATTTATTTGAAATACTAAATACAAAAACAAATTCAAAATGTCCTATAGCAGTTTCAGCTAATTAAATTTAATTCAAAAATGTAAGTTATACAGGAAAAATAAGTACATCAATAATGATATATAAGTACATCAACAATATTTTGTGAGCGTAAAAATTAATAATAATAGTGATAATAGTAACTCTTAAACAGTCAGTATTAATTTTTCTTTGAATTTTCGTCAGTTACACCTGAAAATTTAAAATTAATTATAAATAAGATAACTGCATCCATTGTATTAATTAGTAAAATATAATTAAAGATTTTTACTTTTTCCATCACATGCAACAATTTTCAATTTTTCGACTTTAGCCATTTCTTGTGTTTCTTTGAACTCTACATCACTTAACATAAATGTCCAAACATTGTCACAAAACCTATAAGTGTCCATTTTTCCAGCCTAAAATATATAAAAAAAAAAATGTTAACAATATCTCTAAACCAGATTTCTTAAGGTAACTATTAGTAGGTATACAAAATACCATCATTTTAAAAACGTTATGCAAAAATAAAACTCATGAAGCTGTATGCTATATTTTTAAATAATAATTTGAGAAAACTAATACCAAATCAAAATATTAACGAATAGTAGTTTTAATCAAATAATTTATTTTTAAGTAAAGTAAACCTTAATCAACACTGTTTTCAAACTATTTATGTTTATTATACTTAAAAAAAAAAAAATATTTGGTATTATTATCTATCCTAGTGTTTCTTAACTTTAAACCTAACTAACGGCTCCCTTAGAGTTTGCCACCTATTAATTAGGTTCTTTAACGTATAATTTAAAATTTAAATCAACACAAAAATAAAAATCTCGAATAATTATGTTTATGTAAACGTAAAGTAATGAAAAAATAAAATCAATAAATATTACAATATTACATAATATGAGCATATATCATTATATATTAAAACGGAAAACATACTATTATTATTTTTATAGCAATATTATTGGTTGACGTTTATTGAAGAACCTATAAAAAAATGTCAAAAATAGATTATCAACTTATGATAAGGCCACTGCTATAGTGCAGGTTATATTATAGTATTGATTATTAATAATAAGTAGTATGTAAAAAAAAAATATGTAAGAGGTCAATAAAATATTGAAATTCTAAAAGGGGATCGCCACAACAAAAAGGTTGAGAAACACTAGTCTATCCAAATCATGTACACATTTATTATTACAATTTTTTAAATTATAATCTAATACTTGTGACTAGGTATTACCAATAAAATATGAGTTAATTGCTTAGAGATGTATAATTGATACAAAATGTTATTTTTATTCATTGTAATAATATAAATAGAACTAGTAAATAAATGCAAAATGTATTTTCATTTTATACAATTAAATGGATACCCCCAAATAATTGTTAAATGTGTAATAAAATGATTAAAACAATTTTATTTGCAAAATTAATTATATTGGTTTAATGCATCTATTTAATATTAATTATTAAATTATTAATATTTCTACACTTGACAATAATTCAGAAATATTAACAACTTAACGACAGGTAATAAATAGAGAACAAATTTTAATGTAATTAATAAAAAACAAAAAATGCACATAAATGTGTACTAATTAAAGAAAAATATAAAAATGGATAATAAAAAATTTTATATTTATCACTAATCTGATTCTTAAAACAATGTGAAACTACATATTCTTTGAGATTTAAAAATATTAAGTAAAAACGAATTGGTCGAAACATGCTTCTATATTGACTAAATTAACCTCCACATCAACTGATACATTAAGGATATACTTAATAATATTAACTTTATCATCAATGACAAATGATCCTTTGGAATTTAGTTTTAAAGGTATTTCTAATTATTTTATATTTTTTAGCCAATGATTTTTTCTCTAATTAAATTTCTTATGTAAACTCGTGCTTCATCAAAAATGCATAAGGTCATCTTACAAGGGCATATTTCAGGTTTTTAAATTTGTCATCGAATTATTAGCTATTTAAATAACATAGAACTTTTTTTTTATCATCCAAAACATCGGGATAAATCAAAAATTACTAAGATATTTACAAAATATGTTCTTATTTACTAAATATGTAAATATAATTAGAATGATCTAAATTATAAATATTTTAATCAGATTAAAAATATTTCATTCCAATAAGATTATGTATTTACAATGAAATCTGTCCCCTAGTAATGAATAACACTAGAAAAACTAAATAATACATTTTACAATGATTTCAATCATTAAGAGGATGCGACACCCACATCACACATGTATTGTCTAATGTCTTACACACATACAATATAGAAAATTTGCTTTCAGTAGAATTCATTAAGTGTCATTAAATTTAATATTAATATAATATTAATATAATATCAATATAACATTATTAGTGATAAAACGTTAGAATTTTTTTAGATGTTTAAATTTTTAAATAAGACATGAGTAGGTAAAATATTATAATTGATAATACTCATATATATTATATATATTATCTTAACAATAAAGTTATATACTTTATAATAACGACAAAACAATTTTAAATTATCTGTTTCTATTCAACATTTAATATCTTTGATATCAAAATGGACTGCAAAATATTGCAAATATAATTAAATACATACAACAGTCTCAATACTTGGAGTTTGTAAAGTAAGATTCTTTGTTAAACCAATTTAATAAAAAATAAAACCATGTCTAATGCAGCACAACTAATTAACATTTTAAATGTTATCTGCAATTTTCCAAAGAAAACATATCCTAATAACACTAATGTGTTTTACTGAAATGCATGCAATGCAAGTGTTTTGACTACTCAAAAATTCATAGTAATTATTTGACTTTTTTAATTCAAAATACAAGAAAAACACATAGTATAGATATTTTAAATAACATGATTTCTGTTGTTTTACTTTGCAATGATTAAATTTTAAAAACAACTGTACTGAATAACAATTCTAAAAAAGTTGATTTAATTCATTATTGTATTATTAATCTTGAATTATGTATTACATATTCAGGCCATTTCAATAACATATACATTTATAGATTTTGAAATTTTTAATGTGTACAAATATTGGTCTTAATAATAATTACTAATTAGGTACTTAGGTTGAGGATTCTAAGCAAACTAGTGGCCAAAAATCATATATAAAACATAAAAATGACTAATTTTTACAAAGAATACATAAAAAATCGAATGAAAAATAAATTTATCAATTTAATGTATGTTATTACACAATTATTTGGATAATTTCAGTCAACTCCTGTAATAGGTGTAATAAAATTTGGAATTCTCCATTTGCCAACCGATAAATAGGTGTATGAAAGTATTTCCATTCGAGGCACTCATACAGTTATACTTGTTAACATTCTATATGCGCTATTAATGCTTAGTTCTTTGCTGAAAACATCAAACAATTTACCTTAAATGTAATCTTAGACTTGACTCGTGTGGCCAATGAATTGTTTACTGACTTATCGAACTGCAGCAAGATCTTCATGCCGAGAGCTGGTGTTATTTGACCATACTGAAATATCGAAGCGTACATTTTAATTATATTAAGTAACAATACGTTGGCGAGCGGTCTACGTTATTGACTACAAAGAATGCATTACTTGAATCATTTCGTCGATGCTTTCTTGAAGCGTATTCCCCAGAGTCGTGTTTCTATATAGCTGATAAGACATGTTTATATGAAATTACGATTTTCGAACGTTTCAATGAACGGAAAAAAACGGTTTTAGGTCGGCGGACGATGATTCAAAGACGTGACATCGACATTCGGTGAACGATCGGAGTCGCCGACAGCACCACAAGCTACAACTGAAACGTCTGAAACGCGTGTGGCGTCGATCCGAACGGAATATCGAATCAACAACAACAGCGACGCAGCGTACACTCACGCAGTCACGCTCGGTTTATCGACCAATATCACTGGTGATCAACTTTCGGATAACGTTCAAACAGCCTGCCGTCCATTTGGTCCACAACCACCGTCGTTCGTGTGGACCTTATTGTGTAAAAATCACGCTGTGCGGGACACTGCGATTGTTGTTTCCACATTAATAAGTAGCCAGTAGGGCCCGGATTTATATGCATTTGCATGTTTTTTCTGAATAGTCCAAAAAATAACTAGATAAGCTACAATATTAGTTTGAATTTTAGTCAATAGATCCTAAATATAAAGTTTTATTTTGCATATTTTTGCATATTTTGTCATTTTTTTGATATGTACTATACATTGTGTATCTATTTTACGATTTTTTCATTGCACATATACGATTTTTAAATGCAAATATGTAATGTTTTACGCTATTTTAATTAAAATAACGTATTTATAGTCCATGTAATTCAACAAAATCGTTTTCTTATCTTATCTGACACCTATCGGGACAAGTAGTAATCTGTTATTGAATAGACTTTAGTGAATCATACATTCATCGTGATCTGTATGTGTACAACTTCATTCGATTTTATTTATTTATACTTAATGAAAATAAAATTCATTTTTTTAATCGATTTGTTTGCATATGTAAAGTGTATAGGTATTTGAATGATAATCAGTACATAAATACATGCATATTTAATACATTTTTAGTGCATATAATTCCGGGCCTTATTAATAAGTAATATTTAGGGCTTGGGTGTTTGTGAAATTGCATATTTTTTTCTATTCATCCAATTTAATACTAACATTGTTAACCTAGATACAAATTTAATTCATATCTGCTGAATCAAATAATACTATTTTTATTTTGCTTATTTTTGCATATTTAATGGTTTTGAATTTTAATTGCATATTTTAGAATTTTAAAAACAAAAATGCTCATTTCGGTACGTCTTTTTAAAAAACATTTTGAATTATCAAACTATACAATTAATTCCACAATTTGTATGAGTAAGTTTTATAGCCTTATAGGTGGTAACTATATAATCTACCACGCATTGACGTAAAATATAAATGTTTATTATCGACTTATTGTGTTTGTTCAGGATTACAGTACTTTATTGGATAAGGTCTAAGATAACATCATTTAAAGTAGAACGAAGCTTTTCACGCTACAAAAATTTAAATAGCGATAATAGACGCCGCAGTTACAATTTGACAAATTAAAAAAACTATAGTAGCACAGTGTAACGCTAATATCTAATGATAATAATTAATAAATAATAATCTAAATTAAAGTAAATAAAACGCTATGTAAGTTTAAAAAATGTAGGTATTTTAAATTGTATTAAAAAATATAATAAATAAAAGTATAACTACTATAGGTAATAAAAATAAAATATTTATGTTTTATGAATTATAATATATTTTTTTTGTGCATATTTTGGCGTTTTTATTAGCTAAAAATACATGTTTTAAAATTTTTAGTACATAGTTTGATTGCATATTTCGTAATTTTTTAGTGCATAAATGCACGTATATTATATAGTAGTTTTAAGTGCATAAATATCCGAGCCCTGAATTAATATCATTTAACGATGTAGCGCGTTCCTGGTTGGCTTAAAGCGGCCGTGAGGAGATACCTAAATATTTAATATACAGAACACTTGTAATTTTTAAGTAAGAATGAGTTACAATGATTTTTTAATATTTTAAACAATAACTCGAACAAAAATAGCCAACCGCTGTGTAAAAATTACTAGTGAGTACCTATCTTAGTTAGGCATACGTGCGGGTAGGGCTGATTGAGCTTTAATCCCACCTGGGCCTTTTTTTTATTAGCGGGTGGATAGGCATATATCGATTGCGCCAAAATGACTTTTTTACCTGTAAGAAATCTATCGATTGTATGGCATATCATATTTATATTTATGTATCTAAATATATTTTTAAATGCTATTGTGTATAAATGTAATAATGTTTATTAAATTTGAATGCAATAACTTAATGGTAAAAAGATTGAAGATTCAAACATTATCTAGAAATAAGCATAAGCTAACCTATTTATATCATCACAAAAATAGCTTGTACATTTAAATAATAATATTGGAGTGTTACAAAAACCACATTGAAAAATTAAATCGAGATACCAAAATTGTATGTATTTTATTTTAAACCCAATAAAATTGAAAAACGCGTTTTAATTTTAATTTTTCAAAAAATTGATATTGAAGATTTTCAATTTTAAAATACTTAAATTGAAAATGATGTTAGTAAGATTCTTAAATTTTATGTTTTTTGTACGAGTGTTAAGTATTATTATAAATTATAATAACTGTTGAAATTAAATAATAGACACTCTGTATAAATTAGTATTTGTTAAATAGCTTAGACTATAATGTTAAGTATAGTCACATAATTTTAATATTTAGTTATAAATTCTTATTAAGCTCATTTCTCTTTATCATGAAAGTGGTAATATATGAATACGTATACGATATCCACATTTACAAGTAGGTATGAGTTTTGATAATCAGTCGAGTTATGCGACCCATTGTCTATAATACGTTCTAAAATTGAATATTATAATAAATTTTATATTACAAATATTTTCTTGCACTTATTCTTAATAACTTACTCCACTTAACAATAAAACAAATACATAATTAACATACTCATTTGATAACTAACGACATTTAATATTTTTAATTTTTACGAAACAAAATCTACGGGTCTTATATATAAGGAAAAACCGTAATTAAAAATTAATTAACCGATTGCTAGTAACCTGCAGTGGCACCGAGTTTTGTAAATTTAAGTGGAGTCAAATCACCCACTCACATCGCTATTTAAGTGTGACATTTTTTTTTAAAAATTCTCAAATCTCAAGCCAATTATTTAACAATTGTATGCAGTACTCAGTAGCTAGTAGGCAATAACATTTTTGTGTAAATTCATCTTACCGAGTTAAATATAACCAAACAATTTTTTTCACTGCACTTGAAATGTATTTCTAATCAATACCTAAAAAAAGAAGTGGATTAGTCGCTCCACTTGATATATCATGTATTCAGCGGCACTGATACAAATTGCATAAAATAAAAAAATTTAATTTGCCAAGTTAAAAGTTGTATTTTAAAAAGTAATTCATGTAAATTAGAAAAAAGTACCTGTATCCAACATAACTTTAACTTTTTAACTCGTCAATGTCTATTCTAATTTTTGAATATTATTTGGTGTACCCAAGTGAACGGGTATTACTAAGTGATACTAAAACGCTTTTTTATTTATTTTTTTAACTAATACTGATTAATATTAACACAAGATATTTTTTGGTTGTGAATCAATTATTGTCTATTATTATTGTAATCCATAGAAGTTTAATACCAGTATGGTAGTTAGTGTAGTTGTAGTATAACTTTACAATATACCTTTGTATATCTTCAAAAAATCAAAACATGTAATTAACGATTTTCACAAGCATTAAGCACTATAGCTATACCTAAACATATAAGATATGACAATATGGTAAATAGATATATAGGTGGTCACACATAAAATATAAATGTTATTTCTATGTAATACACTTGTCTTGCATATTATAATATATTAAGTATGTAACTTCAAACACTCAACATTTAAATAATTTTAATCGAATATATTATTTTTTTTTATCTAAATACTTCACAAGTTAATAGATTTTCACAAGAAATCTAAAATTATTATAATTATATGTAAGTGTAATCATGTGAAATTGAAATCGTAATATTTTAATACGTGACTTATCTCAAGCACATATTCTTGGTAATATAAGAATTTAGAAAAAGATAATATTTTCTTATAATTAGGTACAGAATAAATGTAGAAGGTACGTCAAATTATTTGTTATTTTGTACAAATTATTCATTAATACTTAAAATTTATCAATATTTATTAAAATGTAAATAATAACATGCACTCTGCACATGCAGATTTAAAAGATACTTTCAATATTTTTTTACAAATTTTGGTAAAATTATAAACATTTTATGTAACTATAACGCCTAAATAGTAAATATCTTCTTGATTTATTAATTTCTATTAAATTATGACAACATTATCTAAACAGAAAATGTTATACTATTGTGTATAGAAAAACACATTTAAGTTAAACTCTACGTACAGAGGACATTTAATAGTCATAGGAAGTTTAAGAATATCTACTATAAAAATAAATTATAAACTATGTGTACATAAACCTAAAAAAAATAGATTATACGAGTTCGTACACATTAAAAATTATGTTATTTATTAGTTATTACATAGATATATACATTTATTTTAATTTATAAAAAATTAGATATTATTTACTAAAAGTACCTAAGTATGTAATGAAAATTATTTATGAATTAAGTTGGTGTATTATGTACATTTAAGAAAATCAGTTATTTTTTTCTTCACAATAAATATCATGCAAATTAGCTACCAAAGTCTATTGAAAATCACCCAATCGCATCTTTTTTATTTTTAAAATATTTATTATTTTACGAGTTTCTTTAAAGTTTGATTACATATCAACTAATTCAACAAATTTTCAATTATTGAATATAGGAAAACAATTAAGATAAGAAAATAATATGAACAACACGTATACAAGATAATTAACGTAGTATTTTTATTACTTAAACATTTTTGATAGTACATAATATATTATTTTTAATGATGAAAGTATTATTTTTATACCGTGGTTTTTAGTGCACACATTCACTATTGACAGTGTTTGTTATTTAAAAGTTATAATCCCAATGGTGTATTTATATTTTTGCTGAGAAATTTAAAAGTGTCCGCTATTGGGAATATGCACATTTTTAAGAGGTATCCGTTAATGCAAATTACATTATATAAATTTGATAAATATTTCAAGTCTACTAAATTTTTGAATATTACAGCAAAATTGATAATCTTAAAATTTGATTTTCTGTTAATATTCCAGATTTTTCAAATTTCCTTTAGGAAACTCAAAGTTGATAAGGTGATGCAGGCACGAAAAAAAAATTATTTTTCAAGACTTATAATAAAATAGTATAACTATTGGTAATTATAGTATATATATTGCTCCGTTATAAACCTGAAATTGTATATTTCTGTTTTCAGTTTTTATATAATTTATAGTGTATACAATACATAATATACAAATAAACATAAAACCTGTGTATATATAAAAGGTATATACGCAAGAGATAACTATCCCTATAGTCTATATTATCCTATTAGTTCTTTTGTAAATTATTTAACTATTATGTATAGACTAATTATTGTAAATACCTATTTAATTAACTATTAATAAATATGACACTTTAATTTACTCATTATCTCGTATAATATACATATGTATATTGAATACTATAGTTTTTAATTTCATTCAGTTTTTTTTTTTCTTAATTTTGAGTATTTTTTATTCTAAATAGGGTCTTATAGAGTGAGGAGTTTCTTATCCTTTCAATTCAAACGCCAATCGGCCATTGAATTTCTTCCACTTAATACATACTTAATACTTATTAGTTATTACTTAAGAATACGTACTTCATTTTACCCATACTTATAGTTTCTATAGGTCCCAATTACCTATTTACCAACGAACAATTTTACTTACGAAAAATAAATATATTCCTAGATATTATGTAATATTTGAGTTGAATGATATAATTAATAATCATAAATAAACCCATTATACATATAAAGTATTGTTTTATAAAAATACATTTTCGGTATAGCCGTAAAAAGATTAGCTGGCACTGCAGCACATCGATTATAATACAGTTAACAGTTTGCAGCTGCGTTTCTTTTCTTTGGCTTGTAAAATTAACTGAAATAACATTTTGAAATTTTAGTTGATGTCTGTTATTAATATTTTAATTATACGCGATAATACAGCTGGTAAGTGGCACACATAATACATAAACCATAATACTTATTATACACACACAAATTAGATCAAACGTTAGCTTTTCGTCTCCCGATGTTGAACGCAGATATGTTTTTATTAGTTTTATAACGAAAAAATTCTTTCGCACTGGCAACAGTAACAGGAACAGTAACAGGTAAAATTCTTAGTGATATCCAGGTGTTTGGGAATATTGGAATATTAGAACTATTATATTATAATAATTTTTCAGTTTTAACATCATATCATTGAGGCGCACACCTTTCAACAAGCGTCCTGGGCGTAGGCCTAGGTCGCCCACCCTTAACGCCTGCTCTGGTTATATATACGTGTGGTCTGAAAAGAAAAAAAATTATCAAAAAGTACCTAAGAAGTGATATTAAAAACACGATATGTGATACAAGTACTCAATTTAGATTAAAAAATAGGCAATCGGGTACCATATTGTTGTACATTAGGTGTCAAGTGGATATATTAAATTTGAATTCAAGGATAGATATAGGATTTTACACAAAAAACGATTTTGAGCGGGGGTCATTTAAAATAATATTATAATATATATAATGTAGATACATATGAATATTATTAAGTAAATTTCATGATAATTTGATATAGCAATTAAAGTAATTTATCTTACTATTAGTATTAGTAAAGGTGGACAAGTCAATGAAAATAATTAACTCAAGTTAAGTTAAGTTAAAAAGATTAAAGAACACAAAATTGATTAGTTTGAAGTTAACCGTTAACAAATTATAAATTTAATTCGATAAGTTAAAATTGAATATGGAAAAAAATATTAACTAAACTCAGTTTAAAAAAAGTTAATCTATTTTTTTAAATTAGTTTTTAAATCATATAAAGAGTGACTGTGTCTTTTTAATATACCATATTATAAAAATCAATTTTATTAAATTATTATCATAATGTAAATTCTACAATGTAAATACCCTTTTACCTTAATTACCTAATTATTAATTTAAACTATACATATCTCAAATAAATAACTTAACAAACATTATTTTTTATACAACAATTTAAAATAATTTTTCTTAAAACAGTATATGATACTTTGTAGTTGTAAAAAAAAAAAAAACGAACAATTGTAGATATTTGGAATTTTCACTGAACACGAACATTTTAAAATCGTTTTGTAGTTAAAACTGTATAAAACAATCAATTTTTCTAGCTAAGGATTGACAATTCAATACGATATTCCTTATAAGAAGTTCACATTAAAACTAGAGCATCCAAAAAATATATACCTAATCATGATTTTTCAATAGACATTTAAAATCCAAACTTAGACAAAATTTATATTACTAAACAATGTTAATTATTTTTTATACTTTTAAATTATTATCCACGGAGATTTTTTTATTTTATCTTATTCTATTAAGTTTGATGCTATAGATTTTATTATACATTTACATTATACGTATGTCATATAATTTTATGTTATTATACCTATTAATACTATGGAGTATAGACCTATTCCTCACTGTTTTTAAGTATGGTAGTATTGTCTCAAAATGTAATAACAATATTATAATATTATATAAATTATAATAATTAAATAAGTAGGTATAATATTAATATAATAAATGCAATGTTTTCAGCAAACATTTTATCATATCATCTTACTAAAAGGTGAGCACGAAGCAGTTAAAAAGTTAAAGTTAAGTTTTAAAAAAAGTTGACTTAGCTTTTTGCAGTTGATATTAGAAATTTTTTTAGTTAAGTTATAAATTGCATTGTTTTAACGTTTTATGTCCTTAAGTTTGTATCTTTTTTAAGGTTGTAATTTGAACTTCAAACGCTTTTGAAAAATATTTCCAGTAAAAAAAATGAATGAGGAATTTTGTATTAAGTTTTTAAATCTTAGATTTAAAAATAAAAATTTTATTATCCCAAACTAAAAAACAATATGTACATTTTTAAGACATTATACCATTTGTCAAACATAAAGTTTATGGCTAAACTAAAAAAATATATACATATATCGCATGGAAACTCGTTATAAACATAAATATTTCTGTGTTAAGGTACTTAAATTTGAAATAACAATCGGTAGTTTAGTAGATTCATATTACTATAGTTATTTGTATATGTTACTTGTATACCGTTTAAACGATTTATTTAGATTCTCATTCGTTGATAATCATGTCGTCACTACCGTATACAGTAACGCGTTAAGAAATACGACATACAAAGCGGGCGATTATTATCAAGAAGAAAATGGATTTTTGGTGTATTTTTAAAACTCCGAAAAAAGATGCGTATCCAATTATTTTATTATTCAATTATTCGATTTAAATAGCTTGATATTAATATATTGAATAATATTATATTATAATATATACCAAATATATATTATATTATACCTAGTTTACTGTGTACAGATATTCGAAAAATCAATCAGATAATGGTGCAGAACATCTAGATTTTGCTGTTATCCCTTAATTGGTCATGTATTCTAAATCTGCGTTTCTATATTCTTTTCGATACTATCTATATTGTATAGTAGGTTTCACCTTTTATGCTTATTCTTGTTTTTTTTTTCTTAGGATAGTCTATATTTTGATCACTATCATTTTCAGGAGTTCCAGGAATTATATCAAAATTATTGTCTCGATAATTATTAATTATTTATACCTTGCATATTATTATTAATCTCATTATAATTAAGTTACTATGATCTGGGCTGCAAATTTCAATGTCAGGATTTTCAATGATCTACATACAAATAAAAATTAACTGAATTAGCAACAGCCAACAAGGTTTTTAAATAAAATTTAAAAATACTAGAGAATATTATTAAAATCATTAAATAATTTTTTTATAAAAATTGTTGAATATAATATTATTGTAATTCAACAATAATATTATTCAATACATGTCTCAATTAAGTAATTGATAGAAAATATAAATACTGACAGAGCAGAAATACTACATATTGACATTTAGAGTATGTAATACTTTAGTTATTTCCGGAAACTGACCTTTTATCGATTTCATAATTTTTTGGCACTGTATTTTCCACATACCAAACCAAACTGTTATGGCCAATAAATATGTGTAAAATGCGAAATTAATACATGTTGTGTAAAATCGATTTTGTTTTTTTTTTGTGTTTAACTAAAAAACGAATAAACATAGATGCTAAATATAATAGTATTTTAGATACTAAATACTTGGGCGGCGGACTCCGGTCGAACCGCCAAAACGCCGGAACAAGCACGAGACCACCAGGACGACGGATTCCGGTCGGCCCTTTAAGACACCAATCAACATTATCAACCAATTAATCGTGTACACATTACTGTAAGAGGACAAGCCGGGGTACTGTCCCCGTCACCTATTGTAACACTATATTTATTATTTTACTTTAAATAAACGATGATGGCGTTACGGAGGCAATGCAAAAGTAGTTCCCGCGGCGTCGTCGGTTTCAAACGGAAAAAAAAATATTATTCCAGGTGATACACCATAAATTAGTACCATCTGATCGTTGTATGACGTACACGTCGCTGTTAGCTACGATTGGACTTCAGTTAAGACCAGTGGCGCAACTAGGGGGTTACAAAAAGGTCTCTAACACTTCTTATTTTTTTTATATCTAATTGTTATTGTTTTAGTGAAATACCACAGCTCTGTGAGGCATTAACAGTTTTAGCACCTCACATTTTGGAGGTATAGACGTCTAGTAGTGCCTAAGATTAGAGTTACGTATTTTATCTAGTAAATAGATATTAATAATATTTTTTGTTTTTCTAATTATTTTGACTATACACAATTATCATCTTAATAACTTTGACATTAGTCACTTTTGCTAATAAATTATCGAATTTAACATTTCATTAATTTATTCTTTCATGACTTGTGAGTAACCTCGATGATACTTTTTTTTAATCATAATTTTAAAAGAAATATGTATGGTTTTAGATTTTCTTTGTAGCGTAGAAAATATTATATTTTTTAATGCACTACATAATGATCTAATTTCCAAAAATTGGAGAGTGCAATTTATTATTTTAAAAATAACTTAAATTAAATTTTAAACAGTAACACAATTAATCTTATGATAATTCTAAGTATTTAAACACTCAATTCACAATCCAAACAAGTACTATTAGTGAGTAATAAATCCAGATTAGATTCGACAATGATAAATATTTGTCATGTAGACTAAGTATATGTAAAAATTCATCGAGAATGTGTTTGTCATAAACACATTTGTCATTGGTTAACATCAAAAAATTAAAGAATACAATATTTGAATATTTATATTGTATTTTAAAATAATTGTTCATTTTTCTACGAGGAATAAATGTACCTTAATAAATTATTAATAAATATTCATGATGTATTATCATAAAAAAACAATTCAAGATTCCAGCTTTAAGATTAATTGCCAATAGGTGCCAACTTAGATACTTTTTTGATACTTATGTATTTTTTTTTTTCGAATTATTAAATCAACTAAATTCAAAATTCAAAATATAATATTTAAAGAAATCAAGGTATTAGCTTTGCTGTATATAATAAAGTTAGTCCGTAATTCCGTAGGTCACTGTAGTTTGTAATCGATGCTCTAAACTTTAATTCAATAATAAATTATTACATTTAAGAAGCGATTCTGACTGGAGACAGTTTGTTTATGTAATTATTTTATCTTTTAGTAGATTAATAGACTAAACTAATTGTTGTCAAAAACACATCGCATATATTTTAATATAGTTGTAATATTATATAATATTACAAATTACACAATACATCTTTAAAAAAATTGTGCAGTAGTACAAATTGAGGTTATTAGTTTCCTATAAAAACAAGAAACTAATAAAAAACCTTGTATTTAATTTTTAATTCTTAAATTTAAAAACAGGAAATCTTATCAATTAATAATTTGAAAATGTTCGTAATTTTAACCAATTTCATCAACATTTAAACTTTAAGCCCTTAAAAAAAAAAAACTAAATTTTTTGTCACTGAGGACTACAACTAATATGGAATCCTATACTTACTTAACTTTCAAGGTTTTTGGAAGAACCTAAAATATCTTAACGACACTTTAAATTAAAAAATTGTAAATAGGTACTTATAAAAAGCCTAAAACAAAACTAAATATAATATCACTGTGCATAGAAAATAGTAATTTAAGTAATGCTAATTGCTTGAATGTCACAAGATTTTATGATTGATATTTTTCCCTTATATTTTTAAGTTTTCAGGTTATTTTGAAAAGTGCTGGGAATTTTGATCACCCGAAATATCAACTGATCTAACTTCTTACCATAAATCACCCTCGAAATTTAAGTTTACTCCAAAAAGTACTCATACACATCGTTGCAAAACCAATACATTCATGGCTCCACTAAGAATCTAAAAATTATCTTACGTTTAACTCATTTAAATGTCACAATAATTGAGGTATATATTTAAATAGATTAATTGGCTATATAAAAAGCGTAATAACACGTTATAACACTTATTTTACTCATATACCTACAGATTTCATACTAAATCACAAAAAAAAACATTATTTTTTAATCTCATTTTCTTATATAAGTTATCTCAATGTATTATATTTATATACATTTTTTTAATTTCGCATACGGCTTATTATTTTCGTCTGTATTATTCAATTACGATCATAATAGACTAAAATGTAAATCTCATTTGATTAATATTGTTGACCTAAGACATAATTACAAACGATAATATATATTGAATATATTACTATGTTTTATCTTGTACTAAAATTGAATGCATTAACTATTATTAAACATTATAATAATTATAATTATAATTCTTGACTAATTGGCATTGATAACTTATTTTAAAAGAATTTAATTTTGAATATCAGCCATCGATGTGTTTTTCTATATTAATGTGGGTACTACAACTTTGATTATTGCTAAATTGAAGAGATTATATTGTTTACTACTATCTCGGTATTTATATGTAAGCGATGTATGATGAATAAATAAAACTCAATGACATATTGGCATATACGTTTTAATGATAAATTAGAATATATTAAACATTTATGCGTCGCTAATTTACTATAAAATAGAATACAATAAACACAATATATATATAGCACATAGATATAATTAATTTAATTAAATGGTTGTAGTTAAAACTGTCTTTAAATCATGATAATTTTTTAATTTAAAATCAATGTTTGTATTTAATTTTATTGAATGTTTTAATGAAGTTAAATATTAATAATTCATTTCAAGTACCTACATTCCATAGTAATCAATGATTATACATCGGTATTTGAAATAAAATATTCAATTAACATTTTTCTTAAACATTTAGGTAACAGCCAGTAGGTAAATAGATACTGACTACTGATCCGCAATATTACGGACGTCGTTTAAGTTTTTTCCAAGCACTAAAGTACTTATGCTAAGCTTATTGAAATAAAATATTTAATTTACGCCTATATATGTTATACCTACATATTTATAGGATACTTATGTCATACATGTAACTAAAAATTATAAATTTTAATTATTCCATATTAAATAGGTATCACATTATAATTTATTGTACCTACCTAACAATAAATCAATTAGACGTCACAGGCTTTCGCAGCTTATCAATATGGCACCTCGTGCAGCATTGTTATAATATTTTATTGATAGTCGTGTACAAAATATATGTGACGTATACAAGTGTACAACTATAAAATATAAGTATATGTAACATCCGTTTCGATATGTGTGTGTGTGTGTGTGTATGTATGTGTGCGAGGGAGAGAAAGGGTGGGATCAGAAAGATACGAGTGCCATAATAATAAATAATAATAAAAATTAAAATTATTAAAAAAAAAAACCGTTTGCGAAACGTACGTAATGCGTACGAACCGTACGATGATATACGTTTATAGTAGTCGAGCTCACTCAATAGGTCGTACACACTTATAGCCATCATCCATACCATAACATTATACGCTAAATATTAGAGATGCCTATATTATTCTTGTATCTAACGAGTGACGATCATATTATGGTGAGGTCGCGGGGGACCACTCGAGACGGATATCCTCTTACACACGTGATTGCGAGTTGTTACGTTTACGCTTTACTTATAATGTAACAGTGTCTATTAATTATACACACATACGTACTACCCATACAATACATGACATATGTATGTATATACATATTATAATACGTGTTCATTTCTGCCGCGTCCTACTTAAGTAAAACGTCGTCGTAGTATAACGTTATGTAACCCCACGCGGATGCGATGTGTACATAACTAATATATTATATGTGGTTAGGTAAGTATTGTAATAATGTAATATTGAACGCGAACCGAAAAACCGTACCGACGAAAATAGTTACAATAATATAATATACATACCCAAGTCATAACCATTGAAAACAAGAGAGACGTGTACCTGAATACACGAATATCCAAATCGTATAATATTAATGGCAGGCGGTACCTACTTACTTCTTGCATGTATTTACACTGCCCTGGGACGGTTGCTGTACTACGGCACATAATAGTTGTTGACTTTTTGTATACATTAATACATTAACTGTAAATACGATTGTACGTGCAACCAAAAAATATTATTATTTATTTATTTATTTTTACATACTATTTTTAATGTAGGTGACTTTTTTTTAGTTAGTGGAATACAATAAATGGTTAAATTATAAATAATAGTAATGTTAATGGCAAATTTACTCGTAGATTATAGCTGGTACATTATAATAGGTAAAACGTTGGATAAAGGTATTGGAAGTTCAGAGTTCTGATCCTAGGCTTTCGAATACGCCACCATCAGTATATATATGACGTGCAAGCGCATTGAATTAATTGGCGGATGTTCGGTCAAATGTGACTGTGTGGGCTTGACATTTTTAATTTTTATCCATTACCAGAAATGAGAAGGCAGACTTCAACCTTCAACTCACTGCTTATAAATATATTGCCCCCATACACGTGCAACAGTACAAAAATAAATGTACAGAGTAAATCAATAGTAATTATTACATGAACTCAATACGAAGAAGCCGATGTATTATAGACGGGCTACAACCTTTGGTAGGGGAATGAGAACTTTAAAACTTAAGTCCCACTTGGTACCGATTGACGTAATGTTTTGGCGTCGGAAGTGCGGAAATCAATTAAACCAATATTAAATAGACTTCAACCGCGGTATATAATGTCAAACTCGTGTCAAAAGAATGAAAAAACTGCGGTTTGTGGTTACTCGGCGTGATGCGCGTACCTTTTATGCACAAGAGCACAAGCCAACACGCACGATTAGTGCATGTCGTCGTCGAGACACGTACCGCCGCCGGACTCGGGGTTCCGGATCGCGGTTGACGGGCACGAGCGGTCAAGGATCAGCTGTATAAATAAAACGATAGGTACCTATCGTGGACATCCGCCACGGACGCCGCCGAACGCTGCCCGAAAAAAACCAGAACGCAACAATATTCGTGAACAACAACAAAATCGGATTCGCGTCCGACTCCCTCTCAAAACCCGACGGAGTATTTTCGCCGACGATCTATCGTATGCACGTCCTCCTCCTCCTCTTCCTCCTACCCCCCCCCCTAACCCACCGGTACCCGACGTTAAGTATTTTTTTCCGTCGCAGATACCGGCGGCGGCGGCGGCTCTAATCAGCCAGCGACCAGCGACGACCGCGCCACCACGGTCGTATACCACTGATACTGATTAGAACACGACTGCAACGCAGTCCGTAGTAGTACAGAGTACTGTTACAGCGCAGACCCGCGTCCAGTGTCTACTGCCGCCGAGTAGACGGTTGTTGTCGAAGTCTGCACTCGGCGCAGTCGCATCCCAAGTCCGTACCGCAGTGCGTTCGGTCGGGTTGGTTACCTACCACTTACCGCCGCCGTGAAGACGCGTGTACGACCCGGACTCGGCCGCTCGGGGCACATGGTTTTGATAACGTTGCCCTTGCCAGCTGCCCGACAATATCACCTACGACGACGACGAGTGACGACAATAGTCTCCGTTTTTTGAAATATTTTCGTTTCCGCCGATTTTCATTGCGTCCCACAGTTATTTGACCGCGGAGGAATGCCTCCGGGAGGCACGAAAACTGTTCATTCGTAGTTTGACGCGCAGGTTCGGTGGTCGCCGCGGTGACCAGAGTGACGACGGTAATTATTATTACTATCAGGTACTATCGGCGACTGCTTTATTCAACTGCTTGTACTGCTGGGCGCCGACCGACGATCTGGACAAATGGCGAGATCAGACGACCCGTACAAAGAAGGATATCTCTACTTTCCGCCTCACGGAGTACTATCGCAGCTAAAAGTGAGTCCATTATTTACGTTATTATTACCTATCTCCGTGATTATCAGTCAGTAACCAAACCTAGGTTATTTTTGTGTAAAAATGTTTTTCGATTTTATTATAAAATAACCCTAGCTTTCCCACCAGTACAAAATGCCATTACTTATAAATTTCATGGATACCTTGTCGCTAATGCCTTTTTTTTCAAATTAAAAATTTGTCTTTCAGAAATCCTGGCAGAAACGTTATTGTAGATTATTCAAATGGAGTAAACATGGTATAGATCGTCTTGAAGTATTTGACGGTATTGATGACCAAAAATCTTCAAATATAGCCTCTATTATACCCTTGGAAAGTTGTGTGAAAATCACACAAGACGCTCAAAAACATCAACCTAATGTGTTCGCAGTAAGTCAATCAATATTTTTAAATATTTTTGTAATTAATAAACTTTTTAAAAGTTTAATGATAAGTAATGATTTAGTCTCGATGTTTAAATTCATCATTTATTTACAATACAATATATTTAAATGTAAGCACTATTTTTTAACATCAGTATAGATATATAAATAGTATATCATAGTAATAACTAACTTATGCCCTAAAATATTTCATATCATATAATAAAATTTAAATTAAAACAGAATAACAAAATATACCAAAGTTTATTTGATTACAGTTATTATAATTGAATTAAATAAATGTTTGAAAACTTTTCAGTGTATATGAATACAACTATATTTATATTGCTTTTTTTGTAAAAACATTATTGGTACAATAAGTATATTCTACAGTAATATGTAGATAGCCTAAAGTTAGTAAAAGGATTCTGAGCCATGGTTTATTATAAAATTACAGTAATTTTCATTTTTATAAAAATGTATCTATATTTAAAAAAAAATCTAGAATCTTAGTTGGTACCTTTAGTACTGAATGAAATATGTTTATAAATATACCTATAATTTAAATATCTGGTTTAATGTTTTTTTAGTTTAACAAAGTATTTTATCCGTATGGTTTTATAATTAAACTTAGCTATTATCTATTTTTTAATTTTAGCAAGAATTTTTTTTTTGTTAAACAAGTTTGATTAATTAAAACAAAATTGATATCTTAAAATTAGTTGCTTTTATAAATTGTTTGATATAATATTTCAATGATAAACTAAACACCAATAAATACATAAGTAATTAAATTTGTTTTCCTTTTAATAACTTCCATTAATTATGAAAATATTGTTATCATACATTTTTTTAAATACTCTTTTAATGACTTTTGTAATATGCTACAAAAGTACTAAGTATATATATATATATAATATACTAAGTACCAAGCACTTATTAAACTCAATAAAAATATAAATTATGTTATAAGAAAGTTTATTATTACCTTATAATCATTTTTTATTATGATTATTTTGTAATATTATTTTCATGTTTAGAACAGCCTTAAATTATTTATCCAGAAATAAAATAAAAGCATCTTTATATAGTCTAAAAATATTATACCCGATAAAAAAATAACTATTAATTAAAATTGACAAATTCATTAGTATTATACAATACGTATATTACTTCTGCCTGTAGTTCTTGTTAATTAAATTTAAAATACTTAAAACCATTTCTAAATGATTTTAGACAGTTAGTTTCATATTGTCTTTTCATATTTTATATTCTAAAACATATGAGTGAGTTTAATTATGGATATATAGGTAATTAAATAATTAAATACTGATATTTTATTAATAGTTTTATTGTATTATAATTTATTTTTTCATTTAAATTGAATAATATACTAGTTATGAATGAATTAACTAACTAAATTATTGATTATAAGCTGTGTATTCATCTCGGCACTCAGAAACTATTCCTATTAAAAAAAATATTGTCGGTATAATGAAAAAAAAATATATAATCTCACAGATTAAGATAAAGAATTAATGAATGCCAATATTAACTGGACGGGCTATACAAAATTTGATAACAATTTTTATTAGGAAATTTGATATTTTTAAAGCTATTGTATCATTGCAATTCAACAATTATAGTAAATGTTAATAATGTAATTAATTATTACCATAATTATAATTATTGGATTATTATGATTATTATATGTTAGAATTAATTATCAATTATCTATCTATTTATTTTTGATAATTTTAATGCACAACTAAAAGTTATTAAGTTAATAACGCCTTAAGTATGATGGTTTGGTATTTAAATATTTAATTTGTATTGCTTTACTGTGCATTAAAAATTTGCCATATCCACATGTGTTATCTGTGTCTTACAAATATAAAACTTAAAAAATTTGAGTTAGCAAAGCCAATTTTGTATTATTAGTTTAAATAATAGAGTAAATTGATTATTATGAATTTAAAGAAAAGAATATTATTCTCTGTGTTTTCTTGTTAGTTTTTTTATGATATTATAGTTTTCAAATGAGCTGGAATGTATAGAGTATTGAAGAATTGAAATTATCTCAGTTTATCTTTTATTATATTTTATTATTTTTATTTATTAATATTGCCATTTGTTTATCTATGATATAGGTTTGGACAAAAACCAGTGTTCATCATTTTGCTGCAAGCTCTGAACAAGAAATGACTGACTGGATATGTGCTTTGCAAGCTGTAGCATTTAGAGATAATGTTTCAAGGCAAACAATTGAAGAAGACAATGATTTATATTGTTCATCTGGAGATGGTAAGCTAACTAAAAATAATTTTATAGCTAGTAAGGTAATGATTTATGTGCAATATAAAATTGTTAAATTAAAGTGAAACATTTTATATTTAATAGATGGTTTAAAAAAAAAATTGGAAATTCTTAAGTTTTTAGTATACTTGTAAGGTTTAAACAATTATTATTTATTCATTATATTTTGTCTTGAAAGTGTAAAAAAAAAATTAGTTGTGGTGGTTTTGTCAACTATACTCAATAGTTCATATATTTTTTAAATATAACTTAAACACAACAACAAACTAAATATATTAAAGTTTTTGTCAAAATATATTTCAAATATGTTGTAAAATAAAATTAACACTATTCATTTTACAAAACAAACTTACTAATGTTAAATTCGTCTTGGAAATTGATGCTCTTAAAATTATTAAAAGTATTTTTTAAAATACTCAAGTAAAAAAAAATAAGCAATCTCAAATACGATAACCACCCTTTTAAACTAAAAATTAAAAATAAAACGTTAAAACTTGCATATTTTTCTCTTATATACTAAGTATCTGTCTCAGTGCTGATATTTTTCACTTTATTTTGTCTGATCTGATAATTAAACGGATGAATTTTTATCAATGGCATTGTCTAAATTTCTTCAAATAGAAAATATTCATTAAAAAATTATTGAAATAAGCACTTTAAAATTACAAATTATTTGTCATAAAAACGAATAATAAATTTCATTAGCACTCAAATCACAAAAATAATGAATTTTAATTTTATTAGATACCATGTTAATATTACAAATCAAATTATCTTACCCGGCAATTAACGTTTAAATTAATTTTTTTTTCAGCTGGTGTTTTTAGTGTTAAATTAATATCATCTGATGCCAGTGAACGTTGTGGTTTAAAAGAACAAACTTATACATTAGTCATTACTCCTGTTGCTCTACAATTACGAGAGTCTGATGAAAATGATACACTACTTCTAACGTGGCCATATAGATTTATTCGAAGATATGGATATAGAGCTGGTAGATTTACATTTGAAGCTGGTCGTAAATGCGCTAGTGGCGAAGGCGTATTTCATCTGGAACATTCAAACCAACAGGAGATATTTCGATGCATTTCATCAAAAATGAAAAGTATGAAAAAACTATTAAATGGTGGAGGTGATGCAACATCTATCATGTGTGGTGATAATCAGTTCAGAGCGGCTTTATCTATGATGGCCCGTTCTCGAAGCCCTTTACCACCATCTCCCACTAGTACTACTCCATTAATTTTGGACAATGACTTTAATAGCTTTTCTTGTTCAATCAAACCTCTCATGCCTCTACCATCATTTTTAGTACCTCCAACTACGTCTCCACCACCACCACCACTGAAACCAAAACCAAAGGCCATATTATCAAAAAAGCTACCTACTCCTTTCATGAACGACCCTTACAACGAAACTAAAGAAATAGATTCACCAGATGCAGCATATGAAGATGTTCAAGTGAGAAACGATGCCTGGAGAACCATGGGTCTAAATGATTCAAATCATTGCGAAAAACCTTATGCTAGTAACACTATAATACCTGATGATGGTACTGAACATTATGATCATCTACAACATTTTGGTTTCATATCTAAAACAGCACCTGGGTATAGACAAATTCATCCAATTGCTTTAACTACAAAACACAAATCAATCGTTAAAGCAGATACCGTGATGATGCCTGCTCGTAAAGCTGACGATTCACATTATGGTTATGGTACTATTAATAAAAAAAACTCGACCGAAGAAAATTGCTCAAACAATGAGTCTTTGGATTCTGTAGCACACAATGAATTGCAATATGCTATGGTCTTCAAGCCTAATAAGGTCTAGTCTTATTTTTATTATTATTGATGAAAATCATTCTCTAAATTTATATATTTTATATTATATTTTCCTATTTCTATACAAAATGTCGTATATTTATTAAATAGCGTCCGACTTGAAAGAAATTTAATTTTTACATATTTTATCATTGACTACATCACATTTAATCATTTTTGTTAGTAACTTTATTTTACAATGTTTAATTTTAGAATTTCTTATTTTTGTTTTATTTAATTTATGATAATTTTTAATTTTTAATAATATTATATGTGCAATAAACACAGTAGAAAAGATTTATAAATATTTATTTTATTAATATGTTGTAATAATATGCTAATATATATATGTATATAAATAATATATTTATGTATGAATTATACTGAATAGTTAAAATATTAATAATAATGAAAAGAAATGTATAAATATTTTTGGTTTTAAAATTTTATTATAAAACAATATTTATCTATTTATTTTTTTATGTCATTAAAAATTAAAATATTTAAAATAAAATATGTCAAACTATATTTTGTACAAATATTTGTGTGTAACATCAATCAAATAAAAATCTATGAAAAAAAATATTTATTCACTTTCAACTTGTATGACATTGCACACAAAGCTTGTTATAAACTATATTCATTGTGCCATATAACTCTTCAAGGATATTCAATTAAAAATTATTTTACTCAACGTAAAATAAATGAAAAACAAAATTATATTACCAATAATTATTGATTTACATACATATATACAAATCATATATTAAATATTTATTTGTTAAAATATATTGATGACAAATGCTCTTAGTTTATGGGTTTGATATTAAAATAACTTATTTCTACTTCTTTAAACTTAACTCTAGCATTAAACTAAAGATAAAAACATAGAAATAGAAGTATAATACAAGAAAATAGGCCAATTTTGTGAATCATATTTATGAAATCATTTTTTTATGATTTTTCACAGGTATATTGTAAAAATGTAGTGACATTTTAACAGATACTAACGATCTTAGTATACTTAGTAAAGAAGGCTCAAAGACCGATAAACTTTCTTTGCTCAGAATTCTTTTATGTTTATAATGATTTATCATTGAATTCAGATTTAACATGTTACAGTCACTTAATGGCTAGTTAGTAGTTTCACTAGACGTCTACTACATACGGCAGAACGGTTATTATTTTTATTTTTTTAATCTTTTGCGGGCTTAAAATTTTCTAAACTAAATATCCTACCTGATATTTTAGAATTTGTCCTGCTATTTAATTAAGCCTTTGGACTCCATTGAATTTTATTAAAAGTATTATACATAACTATTGGTGAGCATTAGCTTATCCCATACACCATACCGATTGTCAAAGGTGGGCAAGTTAAATTAAAAGAACATGAGGTTAATAAGTTAGAAGTAAACAGTTGACAAACCATATTTAATTTGATAAGTTAAAATTTAATAAGGAAAAAAATATTTACTGAACTCAGTTTAGAAAAATTTTCTGTATAATTTTTTTCTTTTTATCTATTTTTTTAAAAATTTTACTATATAAATCACATAATGAGTGACTGCATCTTTCTAATTTACTAAATTAAAAAAAAAAACAATTTTATGGAACTTTTATCATAATGCACACTGTACAACGTAAATACCCTTTTACTTAACATAATATATTATTTATTAATTTTAACTATACACAAAGAATTAAACAAATATTATTTTATTTTTTTATTTAATATACCAATTTTATTGAAGGTCATGTAACAATAAAACAATACAATTTATAGTTTATAAATTTCTAATACCAACTTAAAAAATTAACTTTTTAACTAGTCAAATCTAAAAATGAACAATCACATTGATTGATTGTTGAACTTAATTGATTAGACATTTTTTTCTTCTATACCCAGAGTGGTGATTTATGTGTAGCGCTATGTGGTTACCTTTGAATTATATATCAATGAATAGCATAGACGTATGCAAACCAGAATAATTTCAAAGATACCTACAATTTTGTGAATCATTTTTTTAAATTTAGCCTCTATTAATAAGTCAATTAACTTGAATCATTACACATTGATTTTAATTTTGTTATTATAATATTTACATACAACAATTACAAATTTATTATAATATTAAAATGATAGATATACATTTTTTATTATTAAACTCATTAATTACTGAATCTTTTTCAACATAATTTTAACTTATTTACTATTTTAATTATAACTAATTAATTAATTATTTAATATTTTTGTAGTACTTAGGTATACATAATAATTTAATAAACTATTTATATAACGTTTAAATAACAATATATTATTAGAAAAAAATCCTTATTTATAGTTAAATTAATTAACTTAATTAAATTCAAATCAGTATTTAAATAAATCAAATTGTGTAAGTAATTATTTTGATTAAATATTAACCTTTGACAATTAATTGGTTCATTAGAATATAATTCAATCTGAAATAGATAAAAATAGTACAAACAAAAATGAATCAATAGTTAGAAGCCGAAATTAAAAATCTTCAATGCAGATTCCCAATATTTTATTTTTGGCTGTTATGAATTTTGTCTTAGTTTACCAATTTTAATAGAATTTATGGTTTTTTGATGATCACTAATCATATAATGAAACTAATAATTTCATATAATATCAATAAAAAGTAATAGTCCCAACTTCCAATAAACATTACCTAAATCTATTTCAAAAATAGTTTCTATTTTTAACCATGATTTTTTTAACTTAGTCAATAACTATTAACCGTTATAATATATATATATATAATATAAGCTTTTACATGTGAATGTAAAAAATATTGTATGTTGCATTTTTTTTTTCTATAAATTATTTCAAGAAAACATTTTATTTAGTAACATCAAATTGGCCCCTGATTCTTGGACCTTTGTTTTAGGGCTTGAATTACAAAATATTAGCCATATACATCTGGTGTTGTATGTTGGACGGTAGTTTTTATAAATCTTGATAAAAACAATTTTCAAAATAAAAATTTATCCAAAAAAAAAAAAAAACTGCTGAAAATAAAAATATACGTAAAATTAAAAATTTAGATTTGTTTTAACTTAAAACAAATCTGTTCAGATAATCAATCTAGCTCATAAATTTAGGATAGCAATACAGTTATTTATCACATTTTCTATATCAATAAATAATATTATAATTTTAATATTTAATGTCAATTTAAACAATTAATACATTAACAACTTAAAAATAGTAAATTTAATTTAATAATATCATTAATAACTTCTTGTTTTTACACTAAAGATAAATGTATGTTTTATTATAAACTTATTTAGCAGAGCACCTCTGTCCAAAGTTAAAATGCTATACAACAGTAATTCAATATGAATAAACATGAAACTAAAACTTAAAATATATACTATCTTTTGTTTAACTTGTATTTTTAAACATAAAAGTAGCAATAAAATATACCAGGAACATTATAAATCATATAACAGCCATTTATAAATTAATATTACTGTAAAAAAAAAAAATACAAACAAGAGTTGTGTTTATATTTGTTTCTTTTTCCTATTTTATTATCAACTATTAAGACAATTAGTTTAAAAATATGTTAGTTACTCATCAAAATCCTATAAAATATTCAACAAATAGGAAATAAATTGTAATAATTATAACAGCTTCACAAATAACGAGGTAAACCGATAGGAAATGTATATTGTTTATTAAAAACGTGTTCGATGTAATTATGCTTAAAATGCAATAAAATAATAATAATAATAAAAATAATTGTAATTAATATTTATTTATCGTTTATAACATTATAATATAAGGTAACTCTAATAGAAGTATTTAAAAATAAAAAAAAATTATTAAAACAACATTAGGCAAAAAACACTTAAACATAAATATAATAATGTATTCAATAGTATTTTGTTCATCAACATATAGTCTTAATGAACCTAAAAGATTCATATCTTTGTAAAAACCAGAGAAGTCTTGTAGAGTAATAAAGTATAACGATTTATTTAAAAGCTAATTTTTGTTCAATAATCATTTATGTAAAGGGCTGAATGTAAGCTGAGTGAAATCTCGTACTGCATCTTTAAAAGATTCTGGAATTTCAGACTGATCATTCAGACGACTGATTTTGAGCCTAAGATAAACACATTAATCAATAAAAAAAAAAGATTATTAAGAATCAATAATTTAATTAAATGTTCAAGATAATTTATGAACACAAGAGGTATAACAACCAGTCAATTATTATTTGCATACTAGTAACAAAAAATAAATGAAATGATCATACAATTTCTGAAAGAAAATAAAATAGTATGCAATTTATTTTATTTCTTTGACAAGAAAATAAAATAAAAGTTTTAAAAACTAAAATATCAAAATCAAATTATATACTTGATGAGTATTAGGTAAAAAAAATACATACAATGTTACTATATTCGCATTGGCCTGTTTTGTAGCTACATCTAACGGTTCAATGTTGTCATTATCCTTAAGATATTGATTTGCTTTATGTTTCAAAAGAAGGCATACTTGTGCTGTATGGCCTGAAAAAAAAAAATTACAAAATTTATTATACATGATATATGCTGAGTAAGCTAATATGATGTCTAATAAATCTACTATTTCATCAAAGCAAGATATGATATTTAAAATTATGCCTACAAAATTAAATTTGATATCGTACGTAGTTCTTCAACATTTTTGTTAATACTGCATATATTTAACATAAATATGTTAAGCACATTAACATTTTTTTATATTTGTATTAATGTTGCTCCATGCTCCCTCCTTAAATGTTTTAAAGTTATTGTAGTCATTAAAAATGATATTAAAATGTTTAGAGAACTTCAATGATAATTTAGAAATTTATAATTTGATGAGTTAAATATTTAGCTACACACAAGCTACTAAAGTGCCAATTAATAAGTTTTAAAATGGTTTGTAGAAAGTTACAAATGTCTACTATTAACAATAGATAAATAGTATGGTTTTCCTATTCTGATTATAAATAGGAAAATTAAATATAATATAATACATATTGATTCAAACATATTAATTAAAAAATATATATCAAAAATAAATAATAGAACATTACAAATAACAAGAAAATGTACCTAATTGTGTAGCGAAAAACAGAGGAGTTTGCCCATGATCGTCTTGAACGTTAATGTCAGATGCATTTAGTATCAAATACTCACAAGCCATCACAGAACCCTGTAATGATAACATATATTATAAGTAAATTATAATTTAAGGAAAACTTGATGTACATTAGTGAATGCAAGTATTTAAAATGAACCTTACACTGAGTATAGCTTGAAAGAGTGAAGTCCGTCCGTTGTCATTTGGATTTTTCCAATTTCTATCTGCTCCTGTTGCTATTGCATGACACATTACTGGTAGATTATGCGCTGCTGCAGCTCGATAAAGCAGCATATCTGGCCTCAATGTAGATATATCTTCTTCTACAACTATCAAAATAGTTTAACATTATTTTAAAATTAAAATAGTTTTCTTAATTTTCCTACCATCTGTTCCATCATCACTAATTGTAGAATCGTCATCGCTACTAATAACATCTAAAGATATGCTTTTAGCATTGCCACCAATTACCATGACATTATCTTTTTTCTCATTTTTTACTGTAGATTGGACTCCACGTCGTCTAACTTTGCGGACACTCCATTTTCTTGTATTAAATTCTTCCAATATCAATTCATTATTAGGTATTGGCTTCACAAATAGGCGATCAACATACTTATTTCGAATCCATTGTTCACGGATTGGACTAAAATATATATTAATGTAAAATTAGTGACAATACATTTAACTAAAATTTAAAAGTTATAATTAAACACCTACCCAAGACATTTTGCTGAAGCACGTACAACTGTATCAGGAACATTATATTCATAAACTTCATTGACCACAGAGTTTCCAACTTCAGCCAAAACTTTTAAAATTTCTGGTTCCCAGTCATCAAGTGTTAATGAACGAACTTTACTATAATGAACGCCAAGACTTCGATGTACACCAGAACATTCTAAAATAAAAATACTTATTAAACAAGGAATGAAAATGGAAACAATTTACTAATATAATGATAATTATTAGTAATAAGTATATTTTTTGAAATTCTTTAAAATAATATTTAAATACTAACCAATACATAATGTTATGCCCAAATTTATGCTAGCCCAATCTGGATTTGGTGCTTTACAATCGCAACATTTTTCATTACCAGGAATTTTAACAAGCACATCCAATGTCCTGAGTAATTAAAATAATTAAACATAATAAAAATTAATAAAAACAATTTCTAGTAAAAAAATTACTTCGACTTTTTAATTTTTGGAGTCTGAAAATTTTCATTTGAACTATCATCATCTTGATTAGGTTTTGGTTGGGGACGATTACGTATTGCATTTTCAATACCTTGTTGAATAGTTTCTATCCATAACTTGTATACATACTCAGAATCAGCTTGTAAAATGTGACTTCTGTAGAAAAAAAAAAACAAACCAATTATTTAGTTAGTTCAGTTAAGATAAATATCTTATATTAGCACTTACTTAGATGGAGATAAAACTTCAAAACAAAACCTTCTTTCTGCATCATATGCTGGCTTCACAGAACAAATTCCTAGATCATCTTCCATAACAGTAAATAAATTTTCACCTAAAAAATTTAAGAGGATTAATAAAACAATTGTAAGATTTTCTAATAAGACAATTACATAAATATTATCATCCTTCAACTGGACATTAAACACATAAATTCAATTCAGATTAAATTTAAGAATTTGAATTTTTTTTTTTACTTATTTACCTGAAAATATTTAAAAACTTATTTACACGTAAACCTATTTTTAATTAAATTACCAACCATTTCTTTTACTATAAGCCAACTGATTATTCTTTAGGTAAAACCATCGTCTATTCCATGTTTTGAAAGCATTACTTGTTCGCTTGTACAGGTAGCCTTCAATACGTATCACATCTTTCCCCTTTTCACCATTTTCACAATCACCATTTATCATAACCGTATCATTGCTTTAATTTAAAAATAATACTTATTACTACATAAATTAATGAATTATTAACAATAACTATTTAATACACATCAATTCTGAACCTGTCAACCAATTTGTGATGTTCACTAAGTTGATTTTCCATTTCAGCTGCTTCGGCAGTCATTAAGACTACTTCTTTGTTCAGATTCTGAATAAAATCTTGTAAATCTTCAGTTAAAGTAAAACCTTGATGAAAATATGTACCCCACGCTTGGATATAAGACAATAGCTAAAACAAAAAAAAAAAAAATAAGAATTTTTGGCATTTATATTATATTAATTATTCAAGAATAGGGATAATGAACTTTTTTTAAGTCAAATGTTAAAATTACATTATTAACATTTCAAAATTTTATAGTTAATAAAAAAAATTTTCCCTACTATTTTTCATTAATGCAAGATTTAACAATAGTAATATTTTTATATGTCATTAAAATGTAAATAATGTACAACCTTTAACATATATAACTTAGATTCTTTGTCCCTGTACTCAAACAGTATACAAAAAACTAATTACTTACTGTTGAAAATATTTCAGGTTTTTTCCTAGTTAAAAGCATAGTAATACAATGCACATGATCTAAGGCAGCATGACGAAAAGAACTTCTTGCTGATGCAAGTTGACTTAGTACTTCATCTGCTTCTTGTGGACGAGATTTTAACACCTGGGAGTTCCTTAATAGAGCAGCGTCAAGTTCATATGTTGCCTTTTCAAATATATGCTTGGATTCTTTGCTTGCCTTAATATCTCTACACAAATAAATAAAGTAAGAATATATACACATATATTTAAATTATAATTATTAATACAATATTCTAAAAACTCACTCTTTAACAAATACTGTTAAGTTGTTCAAAACGGTTCGTGATGCCTGATCCAGGAATGTAGTTAAAAATTTGTTCATTTCTTGAAGAGCATGAATTATTTTATTTAAATTTTTAGTCGAAGATGTGTCATCACGGAAACAAAGTCCCATTTCCCATAAACTATTTGCAAATAATGATTGTTGGCTTACATATGTCTTCCCAGAATCAATCATAAGACTGTATACTTTTACAACCTAAATTAATAATAATAGTTTAATTTAAATATTAAGGTGAATAGTGATACAAGTAATTAGTAATAACTAAAGAACAGATTTTGTATAAAATGCATGTTACTATTTCCAACATCATATACACACAGTCAATGAGTGTCCACAAATTATTAATTGATTGATTAAATATCAAAATTTTATACTGTGTATTTTTGTATAATTTAACAAAAAACCGTACAAATATACATCTAACGATCCAAAAAGGTGTTGAGCAAAAAAAACAGATTATAGGTACGTTTATATAATATCAAATATTTTATGTCTTAAAAAATATTCAAACGCTAAAAATAAATTACTTAAGTTCTATATATGTTGATTGTACGAGTTTTATAGCGAAGATGTGGTTTTACTTATTTTATCTAATTTTATTATACTTTGATAACTTATTGTTTTCCCAATTACCATAATAAATTAAATTATATTTTTTTATAAAATTAATAAATATAAAAATTTTATTCTGTATGTTATGCATTTTTTTAGTGTATGTTTGCATGCATATTTTACAATTTAAAATGCATATAAATCTGGTCTTTAGTAGTAAAATTGAATTAAAAAAAAAAAACATATAATTACCTTTTCTAACCTATGTTCCAGTAAATCAATATTGGACTCATGGCGATCAAGTTGTGTCCTGAAATTAAATATATACATAAGTTTTATAGTATAGGCAAGTAATTTGAATTTAGTTTGTAGACTAAGTATAAGAGATTATTTAATTTTAATAATGATAAATTCAACATCATTTTTATATTTTAAATAATAACTAGTAAAAAATAGTTAGCATCATCTCAATGTCTAACAAAAATTTACATTTTCAACACAATATATTATTATATTTTTATACAATTTAATCATTAAACAAACTTGGAATAATAATAAATAATTAGTGATAATGTTAAGTTGCTAAAATTTATTATTATTAAAATAGGTTTGATAATTGACTTCTTTGTCATTAATTATATTTTTTAATTTGTTCAGATAATGTTAAAAGCTATGACAATGTTAACTATTAAATACATGAAACACAGAATTAATTTTTATACTCCTATGTACCTATTCATCCACCCCTTATGAGCTGTGTGGCAATTTATATTTTAATATAAAAGGAAAGTGGTTGAGATGCTACTGTTTTATGTAATGTGCTAACCCTAAAGTTATTTAAAAAGAGAAGCTTATTATCATCATTGCTACTTTTTTGCTACATCTAAAAAAAAATGTTTTCTGGGATCAATTGTAATCATAATATATTAAGTTGTGTTATTAATGACTATTATACTAGTAAAATACAGGTATTCTTGTCGTATGCAGTCTACTGCATGATTCTATATATTATATTATCTAGTCAACTGTATTAAAATAAATATTGTTAATATTAAATAAAGTGGGTATCAAAATTAAAATAATAATAAAATAAAGTATAGATTTTTGGTTTACTAATAATACATATATAAATTTAGTAAAACATAAATACATAAATGCATAAATCATACTTTGTTTTTTAATCATCAATCGTTAATTTTTAATTACTCATAAAATGATTTAAGACTTCCAATAAGCTTTTTCGCATATAGCTAGTAAAAAATTGGGAATGATAAAGGTTTTATGAACATGGATAAAACTTTTAACGTTTTATATGCAAGCAAATTATACAAGAATATTTCTATATACATTTATATTTCAAATAAAAGTGAATTTTTATCGGTCACCATTAAATGACATATAACAAAAATAATAATGATAACAATGCGCTTTCTACAAACATAATTTTATATCATTTTGAAATTTAAAATTTTCATAATCATAGAACATTTTTAACTATTATCAAGTAGGTAGGTAGCAGTAATTTTTGTGACATTTGATACACTATAGTGCTAATACATTACACATTTATATCTACTGCACTATTGTTTAGTCACTATTCCTGATCACTGTAGTTAAATGCTAAGGGCGAGTTTCTATTAAACACATAATTTGACAACGAGTAAAATTAGGGCACAGATTAAAAATCTTTAGACACAAGAAATATAATTTACCATGTTGTCTACTCCAAAACAGACCAAGTACACAATAAACAGGCTGTAATTTTGATAAGTAATATTGTCAATTTTTTTTAGTTTAGTTTTATTCATGCATGTGATTTTAAATTAGGATTTAAAAACGTAGTGGGTAGTGAGTTACCATTGGTAAACATCAATGCATTTATATTAATCGAGGCTAGCGGCGGTGACAGATTTTACAACTAGCCGTCTATCGCAAAGACCGCGTAAGTGATCGCCACTGATAGATCGCCTTTACCAGCCTGTCCGTTTACGAAACGAGCAACAACGCGCCGACACGTCGTAGTCGCGCCGTCCGAAATCGGCGGTCCGTGACTTACCTGAACTTGGGCGAGTCCTGCAGGCAGTTGCTCACCGAAATGGTCTGCATCGTGACGGTTTTCCTGTCTGGGCAGCGTTAGAAAAGCTTCATCGTCGTCTCGGCTTGATGGGTGGGTCGTTGGTCGCGCGGGAAAGCGACGGGGAAAACGGCGAATCGGGGAGGAAAACGCCGCCGCCGAGGGATTATCGCTCGACTTCGCGCCCGGCCACTGCAGCGGTGGCGCCGACGGAACCGATAGATAACGGGCGCGTCACCCGACGACACACGTACACGCACACCCACACACACACACACACACACACAGGGACACCGGACACCGCAGACGCCACAGCGACCAGCGAGACAACAGCGAGCGAAACGGGTACCAAGTTGCGAGAGCGGTGACTGACGACTACTGCTGACAACGACAGCAGCTAGAAATGACTACGGATCATCGTGCCGCTGACACCGCGCCCCGACCCGCTACACCTCGCACAATGAACGCCGTTATCGTGTACGTTGTCGTCGTGTATATATATATATATATATATTGTGTATAATATAGACGTTAAACGGCACGGGTGTACCCAGCACTACGTTATATTATTATTATTATTCTTATTATTATTATGACTGTATTATAACCGAAATTGTATTATTATTATCATTTATCACTATTGCGCGTTACGTATAATATAATATAATATTATAATTTAATATAATATCATAGCCCACAGGGCACAGGTACAGTGCGAAAGAATAATACCCAATGATATTGCGTACGATAATGTTGTACGTTTGTACGCGCTATACGACTGCGCGCTGCGAGCCGTACCGTATAATATTATTGCATTTATTATTATTGTAAATACGATATATAGGTACACACCTACATATAGTAATAGTAAACCGTAAACGCAAAAACCACCTATACCCAGCGGGTCACACGGTCGACGACGGTTTTCGGGTGCGCGGAGCGCCGTCGCGACGGGTGTTCCGCGGATGCACCTGCGCGAGACGGTCCGCACGGCGCCGCGTCGTATCGCATTATATTTCAACGACACTATTATTACTATTATTATTATCATTATTTTGACGCTGTCGAGCCACGCCTGACCGCGCCGGTGGGGTGGTGGGCAACAGGAGGACTTGCCCGGGTTACGGAAGATCGTAGCCCACTGCCCACCCTTTCGCCCCACTCGGCGGGTTGTCGCAGACCGCGCGTGCGAACGACGAGCACCGCTCGGCTTTTCGAGTTGCCCGCGTACGCGCGCCGTGCCCATCGCTGTCTTTGACGGGGCGCGCCGCCGCTACACCCGCACGTCGCGCCTCTACACAAGTAGTCTTCTGCTTCGATCTGCAATATCGTCCATTACGGTGGCGAATCATTTGCGCGTTCGGGTAGGACTTAGGTTATAGCAACACGACTTTAGAGCGAATATTCAGAGGTTGAGTGCATATTTCGTGATACGTTACAGCTATCTCGTCGGTTTTACGGTGCTCTACCTATTTTCTTTAAATCGTTTCGATTAGCCACGAGCATTTTAATATTTCAGTATTTTACATGCTTACTCACTATTCATAACTCGCTTGAAAACTAAATCATAAAACCATCGAGAGAGAATCACATTTTTACTCCAATACAGCAATGGAGTAACGAAACAAAATCGATTCTACCCGAACGCAAACTTGCTGCTACCCATTATACGAATTTTATTGTATAGTGTATACCTACTACGTTCCAAACGGGTGATTGTGAGTTGCGTCCTGATGTACCTTTTTGATGTAAATTACGTCCCTAGTATTTTTTGTGCAAATGTAAATTGCATCCCGCATATCTATGGTACACATATAAATTGTGACCCAGTTATTTTTTATATTAAAATGTAAAATGTTCTTGTGTTACATAGTTTTAACTAAACATTTCCTTCTCATTTTATCAGACTTAGGACTGTTAATATTACTATTACAATATTGATATTATGGTTAATAATATTGGTTTTTAAATTTTTTATACATTTTATGTTAATTATTATTGTTTACATTTTAGATTACACATTTTAATTTATTTATTTACTGTGGCTTATGAGAATTATATTGAATAAAGTAAAAATTTAAATCACAATTGCTTCACAAATCTGAGTAATTTTTTTTAGTTTTCAATGAAAAATCACCAACTAATTCATGCACTTCAAAGGTTATCGATGAACTAACATATTGTATTCGTTGTAGTGTTGTATATCTCTACAGTTGCAATACTATGCAATAATAATTAATAGTAAAAAAATAGTATCGAATTTTCCGCCGGACACAATTAACGTATACATGACATAAGCACGGGCTGCAACTTACGTATGTTATTAACTTTCTAACGACGGTGACAACACATGTGGGTGTAGACCATTTACTTGAAAGTTTTTACCCAACACAAACTAACACTGGGTTACTGTACTATTTTGGCGTGTAATGACAACGATCGCGACGAATGAAAATATTAAATATCAAATAATAATAATAAGGATTAAGGGTAATAAAAATATATATAGGTACATGACGAGAGCGCTGTAATAATGCATATCGAGTGCCGAGTAGATATAACATTTATATATTATACATATACCTACCCAGAACCAAGCAGCGTCAATTGAGGTGAGCAGATGAAGACCTACATTAACCATAGTTTGGTCACCATAAATTGTTATGGGCTGATTATATCGTAGGTCGCGGCCCGGAGCTCATAATATTATACTATAAGTAATTATACATTTTAAGATTCATACAAAAGCAACACTTAAGCAACTGATTGATTAACGATTCATGTATAAATATCCTTTAAAAGCTTAGTATAGCTTTTTGTTAATTTTTTGCTATTATATTTGACATTTATTTTTTGTATCGAATGATAAAAATGACGTACCTATTAATGAAAATGTTCAAAATATTTAGTAGACTTTTGAACATATAGGTATACCTATGTTAAATGTTTTAACTAAAAGATAATTAATAAACATGAAAATAATTTCCAAACTCATTTTAAAATCGTATTATGTCTACAAACTATAGTGTAATCATACACTTTACTCATTAATAACAAGAAATATTGCGTGTCTATTCGCGGCAAACCAGAAAAATGAAAATGTTATATATCAAATATGTTGAAGCAAATATCGTTCAACAGAAAATAACAGCAGTCACCGGTGATTGACTAAGTACATCGGTAATTATAATTGTAGACTCGTTATTCACGCGAATCCCAAATAAGTATGATATACAGGTAATATTTTTAAAAATATAGTTTATAGAAGATTTAAAATGTTTGTAGGCATCTATTTATATTTATGTATTAGTTTCAAGAGAAGTTCTAGGATAATAATTAATATGTATTTTCTACACATAATATATGTAGGTCTCGCGAAATGTTATTTATCTATATGACCTTGCAAACCATAGCAGCTGCTCACAACTGAGTGATTACAATGTTATGATGCCTAATGTAAAATAAATCTTAAGTGCTTTTAGCACTAAAACAACAATATCAAAAACAGTAAAGTTTTTAAGTGACGAAAAATATTAGTTAATTTTCATTTTTCGCTGATCCGAGAATTCTATTATCGAACTTGTATATAAACCTATGCATAAGAACTCGTTCTAAGAATCTATTTCTTATAAACATTGCATGATGATAAATGGTTTAAAAACAAGAAGTAATTAATAATTAATATCTTGGCAAATTGATGAATAACTCGGAAATTAGATTAGGTAATTCTTATTTAATCTTAAACATAAAAAATATAATTGTGTATTGTAATGGTCATTGATAAAACGACAATTTTATTTTACTCAATAGTCAATACCTAAGTAAACTATAAAGTCTATATTATAAATCTAACTAATGTTATATTTCAACATGATATTTCGTGATTTGCTATTATTTTATTCATTTGTAAATTTATTTATTTTTTTTTTTTTTGTCGTGAATTCGTAAACTAATGACATTTTTCTGTAATCATCAATCAATTATCATCCATAAACACGTAGTATATATATATATATATATATATATATATTCTATTATATGACTAACACTATGTAGCTAGACTTAAATATAGCGTGTTATATACAGTAATGACTAATGAGGCTATATGAATGGCTCGCCAATGGAGCAGTAGAATTTTATACTACGGCAACTGGCGGTCAGCTTATCTTTTTTATCTGGTCCATGTTACATTTTTAAATTAAAAAATTAACATTTAAGTATAAATACAAATAATATAATAATATTAATACAGAAGTTTTTAATTTTATCGACTTTTTTTTTTGCTCTTTGGCTTGCTAAATCTTAAAGTTCTAAAAATTGATCCTGTATAGTAACTTTCAGTTGCCCTTCCTTAATATATAAATACCTTGTTTAATAGTTTCCTGGGTGGTATATATAACTACTACCTATATTTTTGGAGCCATGAATTCTTATTTTGATTTTATATTTATACATTATATAAGTAAGTTATGTAAGTACAAAGAAAATTATAGAATTTAACTAATAAGGGAGTGTCTGTACTCTGTGTCCGTATTACGTTCTACATATAAATATACATATAACAAACTCATGTTATACGTATAATGGTATAATGTATATATATATAAATATAATGTATGTTATGTATCTACTTGTATGTATATAATATAACTATATATAATATCGATATTTGTGTATACTGAAACTACAGCAAATGTCCCATGACTATACTGAACGATCCTTTTATCAAACAACACTTATTATTTCAAAATCTATTGATATTTTTAAAAATATTATTTTTACTTAATTCCGGTTGAAATAAAACAACTCTTTCTTAAAAAAAAAAGTTAATTTTAAAACATATTTAATTTTTTAGGTTTTTATTTTATAAACGATATTTATAATTTCATATTCTGAAGCAGTACCTATATTTTTTAGAGTATTTTTATACATAAAAATCGAAATTCAGATGATTAGTTTGTGAGTTATAAGTATTTATATCTTAAGTAAATCCTGTATATAGTTCTCTCGTCATCATATTTTGCATAAAAATAAAATGTCAACAAATGAACACAGGAAAGCTTTAAATATATTTTTTTAAATTTAAAAAACAAATAAATGATCCGTTTCAAAACTTTTATAATTAAAACTGGGAATTTTTTATTTGTCAAATTAAAATGTATACAGATGCACATATACTTATTAAAAAAAAAAGTATTCCATAAAGATTTTACTAGATGTCAACTATTCAAAATCAAAAATAATATAATAAATTTAAATGACATGAAATACGATGCTTGAAATAAATGGTAAAGGTAATACTACGTATTTTAGTAACCCAGCATATAACCTTGGTTGATAACTATTCAGCGTATATTGATGATTGATGACTGTTGTTATTTCATCGTAGTTATTTGTTTGTTTTATAAAAATAATTATCGCAAAGCTAACTCTTCTAATAGAAAACCGTTGTATAACGTTTTAATTCAAAAAAAAATTTAATCTCGACCCATAAATATTATTTATTGCTAAATAAATGAATATAATATTTATTATTTATCATTAATTGATTATGATTTATTATATTTAATTTTCAAAACTATAAATATTTTAAAATTGATTATACAAAGTAGGTATCGTATATTTAAGCGAAATAATTAATTTTGTTGAGTATACTCGTATATATAGGTATATTATATCAGTATATCACAATAGTTATGAAAACAATTTTGTGTTGTCGATAAAACTATTATAGTAATATATTGATAATAAAAAGAGTAAATTACACGATACCTAATAAAATTAACTCAAATAGTGTATTAATATAAGTTAAATTCATTAATTTATTAATTTCAGAAATCTCTTTGAAAATTTTTTAGACCACGACTTTAAGTAAATAATTTTGTTTTTACAATTTGATAAAAGTCATATGTTATTATTTATTGACTTATTTTATTTGTAATTGAATGATAGTCATAATACCATATACCGATATACCAATATATATGTAAAATATACAATGTAATAGTAGGTAATTAAAAAAATTATCATTTGATTAAGCTACGATAAAATAAAAATAAAAATGTATTGTTTGTATTTTCTAGGTATACAATTAACATAAAATGTAGCTCTAGTGTTCTATTATGTTATACATATAAAATTATGCAATAAATCATAGGTATTTATATGTTACTTTATTTATCGGCAATACAATTTTAATAAAAATAAATTATACATGAGGTAATTTTAAAACAATAAATAGTTAAAGGTTGATAATCTGTAACTTGCAGTAGGTATAATAAAAGGTATCTAAGTATTTTTTACAAAAACCACAATTCATAAATCAAAATAAAATATCATTAGATTTTTTTTTAATTTAATTTGCTTTTTATTTAATAATATCATTAGATATATAATACATATTAATAATTTAACGTTTTAAATTCTGAGCAAAGCGATAGTATTTAATTTTAAAAATTACAATGATGAACCTAAAATAACCGGATAAAACAAAAAAAATATATATTTAAATACTCAAAATAGTCAAAATTTGTTTTCGAAAAAATTCGATTTTGTTTTTGTGTGCTACTTAAAAACAAATAACTATATATGCTTGTAGTTTTATCAATATTATCATTTCTTGTAGATGGAATATTTTGACACATTTTGAGCTTTTGTAAAATAGTTTTAAATAAAATACGTTTTTATTTATTTAAATGACGATAAACTACAGTTCACTAGGTAAAAAGCTTAAAAATATAATATAAAATTTCTCATAAGTTATTTATATGCTAAATTACTAACTAAAAAATATCGAAAATCAATTTTCACTAAATCACGAAAAATAACAAATAATTTTTCGTACTTAAAAATATATAAAACGTCCAAATTTTATAACTAAAGATTGAACATTTAATACAAGATTCCTTATATAGGTAGTTTACACTATAACTAAAACATCTAAATAATAGGTAGATACATATTATACTAGCTAACACAAATTTTTAAGTTACAATGGGGAAAAATTAATTATTTAAACAAAGAATAATGATTTTAGTCATTTTGCTATAATTTAAAAATATTATTAGTGGGTATTTTAAATTTTAATGCAATTTTTTTTTGGCAAAAATTATTTCACCTTGTTGTATTACTAATAGTAAAATTAATATAAATTACTTTAAAAGCAATGTATATATTTCATAAAATGTACTTAGTAATAAATAGCTTATGTATACATGTAGTGATAGACCATTCTCGATTTGAACCGTTTTTCCTATGCTGCAATGATTTATCATTGAATCCAAACGACCAAATTTAATACATATTTTGTCTACAGTGATTTACTCAATAATGATGTTCTTTCTACTCCTATACATAGGCAAAATTAAGAGGCTTAGCCCCTTCAAAAAAAAATAAAAATATTCAGACAAAACTTATTAAGAGTAAAACAATTAAAATAAAAAAATTGTTTTTTCTGTGTAATTTTTAACATTATTTTAAATAGGAATTTTCAAAATTATCTAATTATTTTTGCAAGGATTATAGCCTAATTATTATAAATTATAATACATAGGTGTATTATACATCTCTATTATAGGTATTATCTTACTTTAAGTGGTAAAAGTCTGAATGGGATAAACGTGGTTGTCGTCATGAATTGTGATCGAAAAACTATAAAAAATAAAATATATTTTCATATTATATTAAATTAAATATCTAAAAACTATTATATAATTTCTAGAAGTTATTTATCATTAATTTTGATGCTATAAAATATGAAATGAAGGTTAAAAAAATTGTTTATTAAGATTAAATGAGGGAAATTAAATCAACATTGATGGTCTTAAACAAGTTGTAAATCATATAATTTATCCAAATTTATTTAAACTTGTATAATTAGCGTTCACAATACCATTGTGCATTTTTGTGGAGGAAAATCGTTTAACAAACTATATTATCATTAATTTATATTGAAAGAAGTATATCTAATGAAATAAAAACAGTAAAGAAATATTTGTAAAAAATGATCATAAATTACAACTATAAACAAATAATAATATATAATTTTTTTTTTAGTATTTGTAATTTTCTTATTGCCTAGTAATTATAAATATGTGTTAGGGATATGTACGCCCCTGCGGGTCTATTTGATTTATATATAGATAGACCCCCTTAGTCAAAAACTGAAATTGCGTCTACGTGTTCATTTCTTTTTTTAATGAAAATTCTTAAAAATTATAGTTGACTGTTGACTTAACCGAATCACTACATTAATGTTTTGTTGTAGATTATACCTACAACAATGAAAATCAAAAACCTATTTAGATAGACACTAGGCAGTAAATATAATGGCATTAGTATTTCGGCCAAATATTTATAGATATAATATTGTTTTTGTGAGTTGTAACACGATGTTTAAAATATTAAATGTAAATAGATATACCATACAAGTTAATTTCAATTCGTGTATTTTCTTTCCAAAAGATATCCTATAGTTAGAAACTATCAAAAAATATTTATTATGCGTTCTGTTGAAAATAATTATGTGTATGAAGCAGTCATCCGATTAGCGAGACTTCCGGACAGGTGCAGCAGTACACTACAAAGCTGTTTAGTCTTTCCCATCTTGGATTACGATTTTAATAGAGAGTTTTTAAACAGAAGGCTGTGTAGGATGACTCATAAGAACTATACAACTGAATAAAATATATATATTATACAATTTTTTAATAAAAACATAATATAATATGTACACACTGATTCACTCCATGGCTATTTCATACAAACTATAATCACAAATTATACTTATAAGTACTTAAACTTGACATAGAAATAACACTTTAAAGTGCTACCAAAAATGTAATCCTAAATTCGGCCAGGTACCCAGGTATTTTTGGTACTAAAGGTAGAATAGACTATAATGTATAATTTCAACCTAAGTTAGCCGTGGCTAGTGTTAAACTTTGAGTAATGTTAATTTTAACTTACTTATTTCGACTAAAGCATCATATTTGGGTATACCTATACTTAATATAGATACAAAATACACTAAAAAAATATAGATATCTACCTATATAATTTTTTTTTAACTTAATACTATTATTTTTAATCATAATAGTCAGTATTGATTTACTTATTAATAATTGTTATAAATATTAAATTTTCTAAAAAATTAAAATTATTATACAGAATAAAATTTTAAACTTAATGATTTGGGTATATAAGAATATAAGTGTATAATTAGTATTAATTGAACTACGAGTACTCTATAGTCTATACTAAGTAAAACAATCATGTCATTAAACTAATTATTACATCTAAATTGTTGTGAATTTATAATAGGTATGCTGTAATTTTGCTTAACTGTAATAGTAATAAATTGCTGAATCGCATAAGTGGCTTTACACTTTTATATCTTTTTGTATCACTTTTTTTTTACATAAACTGATACACCGGATACTTACCTAAGCAATTAGCACATATAAGCATAGTGTGATTACTGATTACTGTGGTTAAATATATTTTGAAATACAATATATAGGTACGTTGTTATAAAGACACAAATATAATAAAGACAATAATAAAAATATTTGCGCTAAAAATAAAGAAGTATATTCTCAAAATGGAAAAAAAGTCATGGTATAAACACAGAAACTATTATTAACTTACCTACCAATGATTTAATGAAATTAATTTAGTGTTTATCAAGCAGTAAATCGAATCAATTAAAAAAATATGCGATTTCAACAAAAATGTATTAAAATATACTATATAATATAGATGGAAAGTAAAACATTTTTTTTCTTTCTTACAATATAATTGCAAACGTATTTATTCTGTCGAGTAAATATTTTATACATTGCTTGGATCAATTTTGTTTGATAAAGATATCTCTTTCAAGTTTCAATATTTTTAATCGGAAGCGATTAAAAACTGTCTTGCAATTGTGTCATAGTTACCATTGGACATTGGTATATAGGTATATGTGTTTACACGTCTCTTTGTTGAAAATTACCTCTCAAACGATGCCGAAGAAATAAATTTAATAAGGTCAGAGCTTAAAGTCAAGTTTATATCATATAAATTTGGAAAAGGTGAAATTTTTGTTTTTAACAGAAATTTATTTGACGTTTCATTATTATCATTATTAATATAATTAAGAATAGGTAGAGTTTTTATCGTAATCGGCTCTGACGGTGACAATAATACGATTTATAACAATAAAAATGACGTTATTATTTATCATCACTAAAGAACAAGAAGTATAGAAGACTGTGCCATGTTTATTGTGTTCTGCGACGTGATGCGATATTGCGAAACGTGATCATTATAAATAATTAAATTAGTGAATTAGATAATAATACGATGTATTATTGCCGCCATTAGTTATACAAACCTTATACAGCTATATACGATAGACCATAATATAGTTCGAAACCTTTCTCTCAGCACGCGGCGCATAACGTTTAATACTGACACCTAGGCAGAGTCGGCCGGTCTGTGAGTAGATATATGCATTCGCTTCGAGTTCATTACAATAAGCACGCAATGTAAAACCTGAACGACATAAATAAAAATAAATTTTATTTTTATTAATCATCGTGTCAAATATCAATAAACAATATTTCTCAAATAAAGATGGCCTAAAGTTCTACGAAAGTATAAGGACACATTAATTTCTCAATGTTTCATTTTTTTTTTTTTAGCTTTACTCAGATAAGTTGAAAATAATTATCATAATTTATATTACTCGGGTGATCCGATGACGTCGACTACAGTGACTATACACCCACGACAATTATTATTTATTATTATCTACCTATAGTATTACAGTTTTGTATTACCTGTATCTAAACATAACATATACAATATATACATACCTCGCTTTATCCTAGATCATTGACTCAATCATGTTTCATAATATACTATATATATATATACCTATATTTAATATAATATACCAATGTATTACGTATAAATGTATAAATGAATGACGTTTAACCACTATTCACATGACACATTAATTATATTATGTATATTAGTTTAATCTGCAGACCAGACCTGACTAAATCTACCTATGCTATTGTATAGCATTGTTAATTGTGCAGTAATAAGTTATCGTAGGTACTAAATTGATGTAGGTACCTACATGAATATATTATATTATGTGCAAGCTAATTAAGGTTTCGTATCTAATGGCAGTTAGACTGTTACATTTATTGCATAATATTATAATATACTTATAAATATAATATTTAATTAGCACGCTCCCGTTATACTCATGACTCATGAATAAGGACCAGATTTATATGCACAAAAAGTCCTCAAAATATGTTTCTAAAAATGCTGTAAAATATTACAAAATATGCATTTATATTTTATTATTAAATATGCACTAAAAATTGAATCTAAAATATTTTGTATACAATTCTATAAAAATAAGTATTAATTAATTAAATATTAAAAAAGGTATAAAAATGTTTTAAAAGTATAAAAAAGTATTCGCCATTTAACATTTTTTAACTTCAATCTGTAAAATATTAACCCACATTAATAATAAATTAAAACAAAAATTGATCCATATTTATATAGATATATTAGATATATATTTATATATGTTGCATATGAGTATATCATCTTAACTTTGGCAATAACGACCAGTCGTAATTTTATTGATATTATGTGGCTGTGAACTTGAAACTAAGATGAAAAACAAATAGGTATATGTGCTATAAATAGTAATAAGCACTATAAAACTATTAATGTACACTAAATATGCATTTAATAGGTAAATAGTTGAAAAATGTAAAATATGCAAAATACAATTCATTTTATTTTAATAATAATAATCTAAATCGGGGACAATTCTCATCAGATTTAAAAAATCATATTCCAATACATATAATATGCATTTGCATATAAATTCGGTCCCTAATCTTGAGTATAGTACGATGGGATTTAATTATGTGGCTGTAAAAGTTGATATTCCGCAGTAAAAATTATTTACGTCTGTAGAGTATACCATTAGCCCAGTGGTCTTCAAACGTTTTGGATTCGCGACCCAATTTTTTAGGCCTAAATTTTTCGAGACCCACGTAAGCTTTGTAGAAAAACTAAAAAAGCTAAAATTGCTTAATGCTTTGTAGTAAATAGTACTGTGATAACTGAATAAAAAAAAAATACATTTTATTAGGTAGAATATTTATATATTTTCATCTATTAAATTAAATTTTTATTTTAAAAAGAAGATATATCGTTATCTAATTTTTAAGGTTTACGTGAACCAAAAATGGGTCGCGACCCACCGCGCACCGGTTGAAGACCATTGCCATAGTCTACATAGGGCATCTGCTATCCGGTGTAGGCTTTAGGCAATAGACACATCATTACTGCGCTGTAAATTGCATCTAATAACTGTTTTTAAGACAGTACATTATTATTTATCGACTTATTGTTCAATCTATAGAGTATAGACTATTTGATTATAAAATATAATAGTCTGGCGTGGACACAGTTTCAGAATCGTATTTAGAGGCGAGAGTGCGAATGCCCTATTGTTATATTTGGATCTATCATAATTGGTATTTCATATTAAATATTTTATAATATTATGTTGAATATGCACGTACTGTGTAATAATATATAAATACTCACTTTAGAAATGGAATATCTTTAATAATCACGAACAATTTTAAACTATCTATGCACAAGTAAAATTAAAAGTAAAAAAAAATAAAGTGGCAATATAAGATAGGCAATGAACATTTTTTCTTCTACCTAACATTCAAATAAAATTGGTTATGTTTTATATTAGTTTTGATGTAATTCATTCTTTTTATTAAATTGTGACTTGATTATACTTGTGGTTCAATTAGTACATGTATCTTTTCGAAATGTTTAAGATTAATATCCTTCTAACCTATCATTATCTTGTTTCTTCCATTAGGTACTGACAGTACTGTTAGTTGTAATATTATAAGTCTAAATTGGGAATGAAATTTATAAGTTGTACTTGTATGCAAACGAGTTGTCGAAATTTTAATTAGTGGGTTTTTATGTTTTTTGTTTTACGTAAAACAAGTTCACAGATAAAAAAAAATAATAAAAAAATAGTATACTGTGATCAAACAAGCACCTATCGTAAATTAATGTTATATGTAGATCAGACATGTCCAAAAAAATATTATTTGTAATTTTATAATTATCAAATACCATTGTCCATTAATATTAGTCAATACTCAATAGCAAACAGAATACCTAACCACCTAGAAAATACTTTATATTTTGTAAGAATTTACAAGAATTACTTAAATTATATAATTAAAATGAATGGTGATACCCGAAAGAGTAAATTGTCTATTTTTTTTTCAATAGACCAAAAGAGTAAAATCGTTTTGCGTTTATCTGTATAGTTTAGAAGTGGGATAAAAGCGTAAAAATAAACTGTATTAAAATCATATTACCATCATTTAAAAAATCAATTTTATAACTCAAATCCATCAATTTATAATTTTATTGAAGTGCTTAAAGAACACCAAACAGATTTTTTTCTATTGTTAAAAAGGGAAAAGATCAATAATTCAAAACCATACACATTTGATTGATAGGTTGTTACAAATAAACATTTATGGTTATTAAATAAATAAAAAAACAAAAACAAATCTTTTGGTGTCAATATTAATTAAAAATAATTTGTTATGCATAAAAAGATAAAACAAATTATCTATGTATTGTAATTCATACCTAGATTAAAAAAACTGTACACACTAGTGTTTTCAAATTTTATATTGATTTCAAAGCTTCTAATTTTGTTATTTTGATTAGATATGATAACAAGTGTGCTTGGTATATAGGTATTGAATAATTTGATTTTGGGAAAACTGAGCAGAATTGATGTATAAAAGTGGGTGATTTTAAACGATGCCCTTTTTTTCAAAGTTTGCTTTTATACCAATCGCCAATTATTTACTTTTTAGAATACCCATTATCCTTACATTTTGTGGTAACTAGTAAGTAGTAGACATTCTTTGTTAACTTTATCTTTTTACTTTATGTTTATATTTCATTTTTTTTTGGATAATTAGACACCTACTTTAAATTTAAAAATTAAAAAAATAATTTAATTTACTCATGCACTTGTTTCAGAAAATTATCTGCTGTATATTTATTAATATTTAAATAGGTACAAATATGTCAATTGTTTACATATTAGTATATCAAAACACATATTTAACTCATAAAGTCAAACATAATTAAATAATAGTCATATTATATATTTGTATATTAAAATAATTAAAAATGAAAACATTTTCTAATTCCTTAATAATGTTAATTTGAATTGAATGAAAAAATAAAAATATACAGAGTGCTATAATTTATTATCATGCTGTAATTAAATATTTATTAGTTGGTGTATACAATTGGTATATGTTTTATTTGTTAATACAACATTTAAAGATTCATAATAATTTGTATAAATAACTAACATGTTTAACGTACAAAAACATTTAAAGTATTAAATGAAAAAAATATATAGCATCATATATATGGCACTATAGATAATACTAATGAACGCGTATAATATAATATATGTTATTGCTCAATAGATTCATTAAAATCTACATATACATCAAAAATATTATGTATTACAATTTTAAATGAGAATTTATTGAAAATTTAATCTAATGAATCATAATTAAATAATAAATTAATTGATATGAATATATATGTATTACATTCATATTTATTTGATATAAAAATTTAAAACGTTTTAACATAGTAACAAAATAAATTGTACTTAATAATATATTAACACAAAATTACCATCATTCAGTCAATACATTTAGTGTAAGCAACTTCATAGTATAGATGGAGTTATGCATTATGACGATAAGTTGTTATGCATCATCTAGACGTTAGATTTTTTAACAATGCAGCCAACTTTTGAGATTTAAAATCTGTACGTAGTTGAATGAAATTGCTCAATATTGAGTGATCTAAACCCACCTATATCAATAAAAATGTATTCAACTGGTTAATTAGATATACACACATATCTAAAAATAATATATTACCAATGTTTCGCCATAACACACTTGTTTTAAGTTCTCATGTTTTACAAGTAACAAGTTACATAGAGCATGTAAAGTATCAAATAAATCGATAACTAATGGTGATCCTAAATCTTTAACGCATCTTCTATATTCATTCATATCACATATCGCACACATGGCACCTAAAAATTTTGTTTTTATTTTTTAATAAACAAATAAGAGTATGGATGATTTAAAAATGAATTGTTACCAGCAGAGTTATAAGTAAATTGCAACAAATGTTCATAAATAATACGATGGAATCTGATTCCAAGTTCTGCTAAAACAAGATCAGCATTTTTGGAATCCAAACATCGACGTATGTGTTTTATATTACTACTCAAATATTGAACAACAGATTTACAAGCCTAAATAGCATAAAATAAATAATAAACATTGAACAAAATTTGTTAATTAATGTACTTACAACTGATGTCATTGTGTCTACATCTGTCTCTGGTTTAAAATCTGACTTTTTTTGCTCGGAAGAAAGACAAATTTTTATCCAACCAGTGATAGCATTTAAAGATCTAAAACAAGTTGATTATTTAAGAAAAAATATAAATTTATATGTATTAATATTTTTATACTAACCTATCTAAGCCAAAATCAATTTTTGATTCTATTTGTTCCAGTTTCTTTTTCTTAAAGCTAATACATTGCGAATACTTAGGCGTTGTACTAAAAAGTAAAACAAAATACATTAATTAAAGTTTACATTCAATTCTTAGAACAGTTAGAAAAAAAAATATAATACATACATAATTAAAGGGACTAAAGTATCTGAAAGCTGGTTTTCAAATAGCAAAATGATTGCATTGACTTGTTTTATGACTTCGAAGAAGTAAACATTTGGTGGATCATGAGTTTTGGCTTCTGGGATGGGTACAGACTGTACAGCTAATTCTAAGCCGTAATCAACATAATCTTCAATCAAGTAAGATGTTAAGATTTCAAAAATGTGATAACTATTTGATGGAATATCAGATGATGAAGATAACTGAAAAATGTATAATACTAACAATTATATTATTATCATTATTATTACTTTTTAATTTCTATGAGTTATTATAAATAGAGAATTAAAGAAAAGTAAATTTAATTAATTATTAAAATGATAAATACCGTACAACACCTATCCAATGCTTGATTAAATTCTTGAATAAGAGAGGTAGCTACATGTTCTGATAAAAATGTTTCACCACCATAATCTTCAATATGCATTATATTAAAATTGGTACGTGTGCTAATAACTGTTTGTAAATCTCTACGCAGTTCTTGAAACCTGAAATAATAATAAAACTGTAATAAATATGTATTTCAACTTGTTAACACTACAGACCCCCTCGATTTTATAAAGAGGCCTTTTTCATTCTTCTTAAAAAAAACATGAATAACCTTTTTCACAGACTTTAGAGTAGATTTAAACAATAGATTCTACATTAACTGGCAGCAGTTACAATAATAAACAAGTCATTTTTTTTTATTGGGCTCAATAAAATTTGTTATTATTATCTACTGTGTATAATATTTGACTGTAAACTTTGATGAAAATACATAATTTGTGTACAGAAATTCTAATAAATAATATTTTTGTGCTACATTTTGAGTAAGAAAGAATGATAAGAAATTAATAAGAACATTTTTAGTCATGGCATTTTACTTATAACTGACTCATGGACTAACGTTTGAGAAACACTAATATATATTTTAATTTATAGTTTAATAATAATGAGTAATATAAATTATTAATAAAAGAGAATAAGCCCAAATCAAAAGAGCAAAATAATATTCACATCTCATAAATATAAAATAAATTCTAATTACCCGCCAGCTTGAATTTGTTTTTTCTGGTGTCCTTTGGATTCATAAAATCTTTGTAAAATGATTAAACATTTTTCTTTAAGATTTTTCAGTTCAGAACTGCAAATGATCAAAAAGTTTTAATATAATATTATACTGATAAGATTAAACTGATAAAAAAACATACACGAAGTATGAATCCAGGTACTTTTGAAATATATTCTTTTGCATTTTGTTTAGAAACATATCATCATTTCCAATATTTAAGCGTGAAAGATTTTTAGATAATATTGATGTTCTGGAAAAAAAAAAGAAATATATGTTGGGCATAAATAGGTAAAATAATAATTAAATATTAAAATGGAAACATACTGTTTGTAAAGTTGAGATAGCTTTTCTAAGTAATTTGTTGTATCTTTAACTTCAGATAATATTGTAATAATATGGTTCTAAAATTTATACATAAACATTAAAAAAAAAAAGTTAAAGACACTGATGACCTATGAAATATAATAATACAAACATACTTGTAGTTTCAGTTGATAAATGTTTAAAATAAATTTAGCCATAACTTGATCAGGATTAGTAAATACAGCTTCAATGATTTTCAAGTTATTTTCACAGACAGGAATAATATCAGCAAACAGATTTTTTCCAGAAAGTGAGTTCTAAAGAAATACTTATTACAAAATGTTATTTATTTATGACTAAATAGTAGTTAATGTTACCGCTTGACTATATTCAATAAATGCATCCACACATTGAGAATAACCTTTGAAATGAGTTAAAATTGTTGCAATTTCATTCATTCGCGCCAAATTTTTTCGAGAGTGGTTTTTTATAAATTCTTCAATTAACAAACATTCAATTTCATCATATTTTTTAATTATTTTCATTTTGGCTTCCTCAAATCTAAAATGTTAAGTATTCAAACTCAAAAGTTAATTAATCTAGTAATTTTGTCAAAAACTTACTTGCCTGGAGGAAGCTCTTGAGCTATAGGAAATAATTTTTGTATCACATCAGCTGCATCATCAATCTAAATTTACAATCATATAAATAATTCTTACCATAATAAAAAAAAGGAAAAACAATTAACATTTAACAGGAATATTTTTACCTTTGTTGGATCATTAAAAATATCTATGGAAAGTGGACCAGCAGACATAAACTCCTCTAAGTATCCAATAAGTTTATGAACTTGTACAGCTCTTGAACGTGGTGTATTAATTGATTCTAGTTGATCTCCAACGTGAATGACTTTTGTGGCTACATAATTTATTCGTTCATCTAAGTTTTGAAATATCGATATTCCAGTCTATACAAAAATATTGATATAATAAGTAATATGCTCAACATATAATTTAAATGAAACACTTTTATTGTATCAAACTAAAACAAATCAGAACTACTTGTAATCTTTGTTTATAGATATTTCTGTTAAAAATATTTACTACCTATTTAACTATATATATCTCAATATTTTTTTTTATAATCTTCACCCTATTAATTAATTACTGTTCTCTTGCTTAATATTTGTTAATCTTTAATATTTTTACCTTATTTATTTTACTCGACTTTTAAAATATTTAAGTAAATTATATTTGAACATAAATATTAGCTATAACAATACTACAATTTTTTACTTTTTGTTAACAAAAAAATCAAAAGGATTAAATTTACCTTATTTTGCTCTTGAAGACTTTGAATTTGTACTGAATATAGAGATTCTTTTTCTCGACAAACTTGTTCTAATTTTTCACATTTTCTTTTTTGACGTTCTTGTAAAAACTTTAAGTCTCTAAAATCAGTGGAAAAAATTAATAGTAAGAAATATTGTTGTTTTATAATTATTTATCATTATATTCTAATAAAATACTTGATTGCTTGGACAAATGTATCTTGAACATCATCCACTACCGTATTATCACTGTCAGCACTGTTTCCAAATACACGATAAGCTAAACGTTCTACAAATTCATCAGGATCGTATGGATCCTATAATTTATAAGTAACAACAATATAGATATTTTTTTTGGTTTTTAACAAAATCATAATCGAGATATCTAAAATATTACCTGTTCCATTTCTTTTATGTATTGTTGCATCATTTTGTTGGTGTTTTCTTGTAAAGTGTATAGTAAATGAACAGAAAATAAAAATAATCGGTTAACGCGAAATGTGTGGCAGCATATTACACGTACATTTTAACGTATAATAACGTAGCGATAACTGTTTGGCCAAATAATATCGAATTAAAACAAAATTTTGATCGGTAGACTTTAAGTCCCTAACGATACGCGAATTTTACAAATCGTTGTTATCAGCTTATCATTATGAAAAGAGGAGGGCGTTATCCAGATGATTTGGCCGAATGGTTGATGATAGTGAAAAATGTCCAAATGAATAACGTGAAATATTTCATTGATGATAATCTTCAATAAGACAATAATTTACCTTATTGGTTTATTTAAATAAAATAAATTCAATTATTTTTTTTTTTAAATAAAAAATTAAAATTTCAAATTTTGTGTCGTATTTATTATCGTACACCGATCAACGAACCGACAAGTTCCAACGAGAGACATATGTAAACTCACCGATTTTCGACGTTTTCGACGTTTTGGTGCGAATGTATCGTCCCCATCACAGTCGGTCAAATCTGTCGTTTCGCGCCCATTTGCCTTGTCCCCGTTTCCGACCGTTGATAATAACAAGCAATTTAAACAACACAGTATTATTCATTCTTGTGTCTGTGGTTCAGCGGTTCTTTAACTATACCATGCGCGTCATTATAACTCAACATTAATTAACTATTTTAAAATATTACTGTTTTTTCTGCATTTGATTTCTTGTACGTATAGTTTATCGTGATCATCGCTCTCTGAAAAGACGATTTTCCAGAGATCAAATTTTAATTTTAATCTGATCAATTCCCGGTAAGTGTGAGTTTTCTTTTTTAATAACTTTTCACTGTAGTTTTAGATCATCGCTAACACACGTTGTAGTGCTTGGATGTTTGGGATTTGCCGATCTATTACACTACTGCATTAATAAAATTCCAATATCTGATTTACACCAATTGAAATAGGTGTTTGTTTTTTTTTCACATGTTGCTTCATTAACTCAACTACTAAATGGGACTTTGAACTATACATGTAAAATATAAAAGAATATTTTTTATTTTTTACAATCATTGTTTTAATTTTGATCAATTAGGTATAAACAATTTGGTTTTGGTGTTTGAAAGTTAGTTGTACTGAATAGTGGATAATATTACGATTTTCCATTTCTTATTAGTTATTATACCAGTGACCCTTGTTTCATAAAATCTATAGGGGTGGATATAGCTAACTTGAAGTTGAAATAAAATATTTAATAATTCAATTATTCAGTCTTAAATTAAACCGGTAAGCTGTTGATAAGATCTCAGTTGGCCACTTCAAACCTGGGCCTTGAAAAAGAATATAAAATATTATGAATATTAAATAATAATGTTTTAAAGTTTTATACATTATATATCTATGTTTTACACAGTAAGAAAACTTTACAAATAAAATTGAAATTACAATATGAACCCTATGATTTTATCTTTAAATTTCCATAAATAATTAAAATAAATGGACAGCCGCAAATATATAATTAAAACAATATCTACCTACTTGGTTTAAATTTTTAGAAAATGTTGATAAAAATTAAATAATTAAAACATCATCAAAAACCAGTAAACTGCCTATAGGTATATGCACTAAAAAAAAGAAGTTGTTCAGCTGTGTAGTAGGTCCTATATGTATAATAGTCATCTGACACTAAGGTCATTGTAATGAATGTCTTAAATTTTGAATTCTAAGACAAATCTCTTACTATATGATATAAAAAAATACTGATTGAACATTTTAATTCTACCTATATTTTTAAAGATATTTGATAATAGTAATAAAATAGATAAATTAATTTTTGTAAAAAAACTACACAAAGTTTATTGTGAAATAATAATTATATATATTTATATATTGCTTATTCTAGGCTTATTAAGCATAAGTTATTATGCCTTACTTCGCATCTCTATTTAATGATAACCATTCTTCATTCCTAATTCCTTGGATTTCAAGTCTTCTCTGATTTAGTTGCCACCACTTTTGATTACCATTTTGGTCTTGTTCGATTTTGCTTTCAAATTGTGACATTTTATTATCATATTCTCCATTCTCTAAAGTTGTCATGTCTAGCTGAGTTTTCATCTTTATAGAACACTTAGTAGGTTTAATAAAAAGTTCCCTTAGTTCTATGTTTGTCTTTTATTTATAATTTTTTTAGAGCCAGATATCCATAATATTTTCCTTTCTAATATTAATACTTTTTGTTTGTTATTAGTTTTATTAACTAAAATTATTATTGCATTCTTGAATATTTTATGTCGTCAATTTGTACTTTAGTTATGCTTATAAAACTTAAGTGACTTTATAATAAACTTTTTATTTTTTTATTCCCAGTAATAAAGTTTAACAAGAAATATTGCATTAAATTTTCAAATCATTAGTGTTAAAATTAAAATAATTCACCTAATTTGTAATTTTAATGATTTTTTTAAAAATTTAAATTAAAACATTTATAAACAAAATTTTTATTTGTTGGTACTTTTAATATTTTTAATTAAGTAAGAACAACTTTTGAAAAATAAGCTTGTACCTAATACATTTTTAATTTTTTTTACTCAAAAATTTCAAATGTTATTATATGTATACAAAAATGAATTATAAAAAAAAAAAATAAAAAATAAAAAATCTCCTATTGATAAAACAAAAAGGGGTAAAATATTTTAAAAGTTGTATGAAGTCTATTAAATGCTAACATAAATATTTGATAAAAATATAAATATATAAATTGCAAAATAAAAATAAATAACAAAATCAATTTTATCATAAGCTGGTTAAGTAGTAAATTTCAATTTATTTTAATTATTAATTATTTTGAAAATTATTGAAAATCATGACCTCTCATAGTTCAACTTGAATTAATTTTTAATAAAATAAACTACCCTTTTAAGTTGAAAATCAAAGCATTATTACATCTTTAAAATGTGTCTATACAAAAAAAAATTATATAAAAGAAATTGCTTTTCTCAAAATTTAAAAATAAGTTAAGACATTTTTACAGAAGTTGGACCTTGTTATGTATTAAGAGCTAATACAAATCTCGGCATGATAAAATTCCTCAATCTGGCCCTGATTATTAATGGTGTCTACTAATGCAATATTTTACTATCATATGGCCTACTAAAAATACAAAAAATAGGCATCACTGTATCAGCTAAATAATATAGTTTGTTTTATTTAGTTTCTTACAAATTAAATGATATGATGTCTAATTAGGAAGATTCTCTATAATATATATATGTGCATAAGATAGTTGAAGTAAATTAATTTATTTTACTTAAACTGTAAATGTATTTATTTATTTCCAGTTGATATAAAATTATTTAGTAAAAAATGGCTATGGCATCATCTTCACATGTTGAAGAAGCCGTTGTTGATGATCATGAAGAAGATGATGGACCATTACTTATTTCAAAACTTGAGGTAAAATTTATTGTAATATTATATTAAACTAATAATGTTTAAAATGTTGAATAGATACATAAATAAATATGTAATCTAACTGAAATAACAAACAATTAAATATGATACAGGGTCAAGGAATTACAAGTGGAGATATTAAAAAGCTTCAAGAAGCTGGATACCATACAATAGAATCTGTTGCTTTTGCAACAAAAAAGCACCTTATTACTATTAAAGGCATAAGTGAAGCAAAAGCTGATAAAATATTGGTAATTTAAAATAAATAATTTAACATTTTTAAATTTTTTTTTTTTTTGATATTTATTACAGCTACTTAAAAGATGATGATATATTTTTTTACATTTTCATAATTGCTTTTTATAAAAGGCTGAAGCATCAAAAATGGTTCCACTTGGTTTTACTTCTGCAACAATATTTCATCTTAAGAGATCTGAAATAATTCAATTGACTACTGGTTCAAAGGAATTAGATCGTCTATTAGGCGGTGGCATAGAAACTGGTTCAATCACAGAAATATTTGGAGAATTTAGAACTGGCAAAACACAATTATGCCATACTTTAGCTGTAACTTGTCAGGTGAAAATAATTAGCTTGTTAAAAACTAACCATAAATAAATACTAAATATTGAAAAACAAATTTATTTTGTTATCTTTAAGCTTAGATAGAATATAGTATTGTATTCATCTTTTAAAATTAGTTTAAAGTTAAAAGTTATATATAATATTAGTTTTGTGTTTCTTAGCTGCCTATTGGTCAAAATGGTGGAGAAGGAAAATGCCTCTATATTGACACCGAAGGTACATTCCGACCAGAAAGATTACTCTCAGTAGCCGAAAGATATCAGTTGGTAGGTAGTGATGTACTTGATAATATTGCTTGTGCCAGAGCATATAATACAGATCATCAAACACAATTATTACTGCAAGCTGGAGCTATGATGGCTGAGTCTAGGTAAAATATTTTATATGAAATCAATAATCTATCTATAACCTAAGCTTTTATTGGTTACAATATGAGTACGTTGGTAAGTATTTTCTGTTACAAATATTTTGTTTAAAAATAACATTTTTTTATTTCAACGAATGTTAACTTATGGGCATAAAGTATTTGAATAATATCAAAAATTATACTTCAGTGAGCTTACTTGGAAAATCAGGGACAAAAAAATTTTTTAAATTTTAAATGCTGATTACCATCTTAAGTGTAATATTGTGTTTAAATCCTATCTCTCTTTTTTAAAATGAAATTGTAAATTAACATCTAGATACTTTGGTGGTGAATTGTTTTGAAATAAAATTGTTTTGTTATAGTTTAAAAATATTTTAATTTATTTATTTCTATAAGTACAAAATTGTTAATAGTTGTTAATAATTTTTAGGTATGCATTATTGGTTGTTGATAGTGCCATGGCTTTATATAGAACTGATTATTCTGGAAGAGGTGAATTATCAGCTAGACAGAATCATTTGGCTAGATTTCTCAGAATGTTACTGCGTCTAGCTGATGAGGTAAAATTATATTTTTTATTTACAATGTTTACTTCTTGGCAGTGCTGCAATATTTGTCCAGACCACAAAAGTGGTCTTCCAACATTAAAACCCTTATAACCTTTGTATAAAATTGAAGAATGTTTAATTTATGATAAATACAGGTTTAGTAATAATTTTGCATAAGAGTAATTTGTTATTGTTAATTTTGTTCAATTTTTATATTGATATAGGGGTGGAGTTAGAAGACTAAGTATTATGTTGTATACAAAAAAAAACTTGAGACTTGAAGTATCTGTCATTGTTTATATTTTAATATAACTTAAAAGTTTGATTTGAATCCATGATGTGCAGTTTAAAATTTGGTTTTCTTAATCTGTAAAATTTTTCATGATCATTATAGTGTTTTAATTGAGAAATTATTTGATTTTGTATTAATTTAATAAATCATTCATGTTTTATATTAAAGGAAATAATTAAAAACAAAAACTTAAATAGCATTCATAAAACAGCTTATTATGCATGTTTATTAATTACACTTGTATTTTTTATAAAAATATTAGAATACTATTTCATCAAGTTACTTAAAAATTCTAACAAGTTGTGTAATTTTCAATAACTTCAGTGAACATATTTTTTTTAGTATTATTTCTTTAAGAAACTATAGTACCTAGTGGTTACTTAATAATTAATATAGTACATCATGGATGATATTTAGAAATAAATATTTAACAGTTATTATTCGAGATTTTTCTTTTGTGAAAAGTTAGGAAAATAAAATTACAACTTAAAAAATGATTGTTTCAAATTAGATTGTGATAGTAGATGGCCTTAAAATTACCTTTAACATTAGAGAAAAAAATTCTAGTTGTAGCACTGCTTTATGGGTTGGGTATACTTAATAACATCAATATTAAACAATATTTTTTTCAGTTTGGTGTTGCTGTAGTAATAACCAATCAAGTAGTTGCTCAAGTGGATGGCGCTTCTATGTTTGCAGCAGATCCAAAAAAACCTGTTGGCGGAAATATAATGGCTCACGCATCCACAACTAGATTGTATCTGCGTAAAGGCAGAGGTGAAACAAGAATATGCAAGATATACGATTCTCCTTGTTTACCAGAGTCCGAAGCAATGTTTGCTATAAATGCTGATGGAATTGGAGATGCTAAAGAGTAGCTTGATTATAATTTGTATTTTATTTTTTGTTGTCAAAATTTCAATCTATAAGAATATTACTATTTAGAATATATTCAGTTAAAGCAATTATTTTTATTGTAAAATATAAATGGTAAAAAAAATTGTTTTTTAACATTTGCTAAGCTAAGAATAATACAATTGTATTACATATTTTTAAATGATTCTTATGTTGACATGTTATTTTGTGTAATCGTCTTTTATTTTAAATATAATTTATTACATGCTTGTATATTATAATTTGTATTATTTTTTTCAGCAGTTACATTAGTTTATTATATGCAATTATTGTATTATCCTATGCATATATATTGTAAATATTTTATAATAATTGATATTGTACTAAATCAATATATAAATTATATATTAAAAATTTTGATCTGATGTCAGCTATATGACATAGTTTATTTGTTTGGATAGTTAATTTAACAGTATTATGTTATAAATACTTCCGTGTTCATATTGTAAGCACTGTAGAAACATAGTATTCAGCAGCACAAATGGGTCTCTATAAATCCAAGAGTTTTTCATTTGTATATTTTGGTAGATTCTATGAGCAAACAAGATAGAATAATTATTTTATTTTTGCTAACTTTTATTCAACGAAAATTACATGAATTGGGTGTAATTACATGTTGATCATTGACCACTGTTCTATGATTCATATTACACAAGCTCTTTTTCAACTATTCAACAGCAATTTTTTTTTTTAAAACAAATTGTTTAATTATTGAAATATTTATTTACTTATTAAAAATGAAAACATTTTACATTGATGTTGTATTATAAAATGTATGAATATTATAAGATAATAAAGTTACAATCAAAATGTATTACAAGCATTAAATCGATGAAGTATTTACCTATTATTATTATTTATTAGACATTGCTAAAATACAATTTTAATATATTAAAAACTATACACTAAGTAAGACAAGTGTACTAATATTAATTATTAAACAATTATGAACATCTAATACTTATGTTTTAAGTTTATATTAATTACTTATCAAATTTTAAAGCAGTAAAACACATTTAATTAACACTACAGATAATATAAGGTTTTTAAAATCTAAGATATAAAATTATGATTACAAACATTACATTTTTTTTATAATTTAAAACTTAATTAATACAATAATTAATAGACAATAAATGCTACAATATTTGTGCATAATTCTAAATTTTGTTTTCATGTTACGCATAATCAAGACATTTCAAAAAAAAATTGAAATTTCTTCTTAAAAATTAAAAACTACACTAATGATTAAACACTTAAAATTTTTAAATGTTGTAAACATTAATTGAATAAATATAAATTGAATCATTTTAAATACTATTTATCAAAATAAAATTTAAAAATAGCTACATTCTACTCAATAGAATTATAAATAAATCATAAGGCTTGATATAATTATGTGCTCTTATATTCCATTTTTTAAGCTTCTTCCGTGTTCAATATTACAACCAACTATACTCGCTTTTCCCACTCAAATAATTATTTTGCAAACAATGTAAACATGTCTTTTTTAATTCATATTTTAATTTAAATTTCTAATTTTAAATCTAACTTTTTATTTACTACATTTTAATTTAGTTTTGTACTTTTTATCTTGAGAATATGTCAGTTAGGAGTAAATTATAAAATAAACAAATAATTATTATTTGACATATTTTTTAATTGTGTTTAAAAGCAAAAATTTTAGAAAATAAAAAAAAATAAATTTAAATTTTTTTAAATTTTTTTAAATTTTTTTTTTTTAATATTTTTTTTAAATATTATAATTTCTGATTATAGCAAAACTAATTATTTTATTATTTATCATAATAATAATTTGTAAAATTATATATTTTTTTTTTATGATTTATTAATACTAATTGATTAAAGAGAAAAAAACAATATTGTTATACAACTATTTTTTATGTAATTTTAATAAAACCAAATATTTTTGTTATTAATACATTTATTAAAATTATATTTCAATTAAAAATTTAGAAGTTAAGGTAATAATATTTAAGTACCTATTGATCAAAATAAATTAAACAACCTATATTAATAATAGTTAAATAATTTAAAATTAAAACTATTTATATATGTCTTATGTACTTTATTTATTTTACTAAAGTATATAATAAATATTATATAAGTTGAGGTGAATGTCAACATCTACTATAAATATTCAGATTTTCTCAAAAAATAACATTTATTGGTAAACGTCATTTATCAATATCTATAAATTATTTTGAGTATTTCTAATCTATGACAAAGACAGGTCTAGGTATATTATTTTTTCTATGTCAGCACGATATAATTCAGTTAACTTTATAAAAGTACCAGTTAAACAGAAGATATAAAAAATGTATATTGAAATAAGTATAAATAAAATATAAGAAAACAATTCCTGTTTTTTGAAAGAAGAAAAATACAATAAATATGTGAAGTTAAAAGTTAAAGTTTAAAGGCAAAGAAACCAAATAGAAAGCTGTACATAATTTATATGATATCATAGAATGTCATACACATCAAACTCATTGTCTCATGAGTCTAAAACCATCTATTTCATGAAAAATTATGAGGTATATAACATTTTATACGATATTCATGTTAAACTAAGCCACAGAGGACTGCTAATGAATTGCAAAAGAAATATAATCAATGATCAACAAGGTTTCCTGAGGTATTATTATAGCAAAGAAGCTAAATGTATACAAAAAGTGTAGTTACAAAAATGCTGGATTACTTTGAAACTACCTAATGAAACTTAAAATGCCATGACAGCTTTTAGTATTACAACAAATAATATTAAAGTATATAAAATACTTATAATTGATTCTGTTTGTATTTAAATATAAAAAATATTACTGAACACTGGTATATTTTATCTATTGCAATGCCAGTACACACCAAAAACTAATGGTAAATATTAACATTCACTAGTGGAAATGGCTATCTGTAGAAATGTTAACATACATCAACATTTTTTAGTAGAGATATTGACATTCACCTCAACATACATTAAAGGTATATCTAATAAGTAATTTTATATTAAATATAAAGTATTATGAATAGTGTTCCTCTCATGTGATAATTGAAAATGAAAAAAAAAATTTGTCATTATCTATTTGATACTAACAAAATTATTTCAGCCCATACTGAGATTATAATTAAATATTGGTATATTTAGGATAAAATATAAATATTAAGATTAATTTTATATAATAATTAATCAAAAATTAAAATACCGATACAATCAGGATTGTGTTTTCAATGCTATTTAAGAACTCGATTCCGATGTTTTAGTCTTGAGCTCTTCCAGTTCTGGTATCCATTTGGCGATTATTTTATCCAACAAATTTAGAAGGTGTCTGGCATAACCATAAAACTCATGAGGCTCCTAAAAAATATATTGATTCTATATTAGAAATATTAATATATTGACATTAAACAATATATATATATTATATAATATATAATATTTTATATATATTTTAATAAAAATATAATATTTTTATCCTCATCAATCGTTATCATACTTAAATAAAAATGTTTAAATTTGTTTTATTGTATAATTTTATAATGTTAAAGAATTGTTTTTATTGACGGGGGCCCACACCATGTATTGGCCCCTGGGCCCCTGAAGCTCTTGATCCGGGCTTGTGTGTATTGTAAAGAAAACAGTTTTTGATAATATTAAATTTAACATGTTGAGCTCTGCTGAAATTGTCAGCGTACAGCTCGCATCGCTACGTTAAAAATATGTAAGGTCAACACTATCGACTACACCATTATAATATATCAAATAACAAAAGTATACTTTTCTCATCAATGATCGACGTAATTTTGGGAAAAAAATAAATACTCACACCATTGTCTATTATATTTAATAATTAAAGTAATTTGGAGAGAATGTTATAACTTGTTTACCTATTAAGGGGCCACACATTTTTAGTGTCTAAAGACACAAAAAAAATAAATCCACCTTTGATTAGTAAGAGTATATAATTTAATTTTTTATACTTACATCATAAAACATCAAACTATCTGTAAACAATTTTTTTAAATCATCAATAACTTGATCGATTGTTGTATAATGTGTATTCGATTCTAAACGATTGATGATAATAATCAAATTTATTGGATTGGAAACCTTTTCGAAAAATGTTGGAAACTATATTAGAATAAAAATACACTTATTATTAAAAATTATTGTACAAAACAAAAATTAATATCTATGTACGTATATAGTTTAACTTACAGTTTTATTACTAGGAAATTCTCTAAAATGAATACTACCATATTCATTGGACAGGGTCATTATTAAACGCTCAGCAACTATACGTCCAGGTTCACCAATTGAAACACCAAGAGTGGTTGACTTCATAAGTCTCAAAGCATCGACTAATTCGCGAAATTTGCACATTGTACATGACCAATAAGGACTATGTATTTCAGGAAATTTATTAACACAAATAGATATTAATATATTAAAATTTAAAATAATATTTCACAGTACAATACATGTATTACATAATATAAAATATATTTTATATATAAATTAATACAATTTAAGTTTAATTACTTGTTAAAAACAATATCAGGAATCTTAGGCAAATGGCAATGATTATGATATTTCCTATCACAACTTTGACATTGCATTAATTCACGACCATGTACTACATCAAGACAGATTGAACATTGTTCGCCAAAATCGTCATGTTCATCACTATCCTCAATATCTAAGACAAAAATAGTAAAAATAACAATTAAGTATTATCATCAATAACTTATTAAATATCATATAAAAAAATTTCAGTACGTAGACAATTTTTTTATTAATGAGGTAAGTTTTATCATAATATAAGATGTACAAAAATAATTAAAATAATATTTGTGTTACCCAAATAGAATGATATACTCATATTGATAGTATTAACTTCTTCTTGTGTGGATTGAGATGGAAATTTGAACTTTGGATGAATAGTCTGTGTCTAAAAACAATTCAACGTGAATATTTTTTGTAATCGTGTATAAAGAAACACTTTCATTAATAAAGAAAATTGAATGCAAAATTGTATTAATTACTTATTATTAGGGCTGTGAATTTAATGAACTAAAAAACCTTAAAAAAAATGCATTAAAAATACCAAAAAAATGCAATAAAATATGCACTTAAAATGCAAAAAAAAGGAATATAAAATGCCAAAAATTATAGTATAAAATTCATTTAAAAAGGTTTTTAATTTAATTTTTATATTTATATTAATATTAGGTACAGGATATTAAATATTAGTACAAAAAAGTGTTTATATAATAAAAAAGTTAAAAAATTGACATAATGTATACAGCCTGTGTAAAATAAAAAAGTTTTCAAACAAGTTAATTGACAGAGTTTGGTTAAAACTACTAGAAAATGAACTAAAAAAACAAAATATAACCTAAAAATGCGAAAAAATGACCTAAAAAATTAAAAACGTCAAAAAATGCAAAAATATGCAAAATAAAAGTTTCAAAGATGAATTCGTAATTATATGATTCAAATTATGTACTTACAAAGCTATGTTTTACAATCACCAAAAAAAAAATGCACTTTCCTTTAAATTCACAGCCCTACTTATTATTTTAGAATTGTCTGTAATTACTAATTTTATTTAACACCGCGTTGGTTTCGGTTTCTCTCTGACCTAATGTTTGATTTATCGTGAAATCATAAAAGACCGCGAGACAAAATAAACGTAGAAAACTAAGCGTATAACAAAAACACTAAAAACAGCAAAATCTGAGACGTCTAATACTAAATACAGTGCTTGGCGGATGGTATTGTGGCGGAGAGTGAGTATATGCGCGATATCGTTCAAAACTGTTATACTACAGACATACCTGTCTATTTCTTTTGTCACGACGATCCGTTTTTATTCGTTTTTAGTCAAAGAGCATATAAATTATTAAGTAGGTATTGTGCATTTGCGCGTCAGAATGAGAATCGCTTTTGTCGTGTTGGTTCGCCATTCGCCAAATGTTCACCCCTCTACCGGTGACTGTTACTACAAGGGCTAACAAAGGCATAGCGTCGTAACGTTAGTTTCCATGACTTTGGGTGTGTCGTATATAAATTATTAAGTAGGTATTGCGGGTAGGAATGAGAATCGCTTTTGTCGTGTTGGCCCGGGCGCCCGGCCAGATGTTCACCCCTCCACCAGGGACAATTACTACAAGGCAAACAGAGGCATAGCGTCGTAACGTTAGTTTCCATGATTTTTGGGTGTGTCATTTTTTTTGAAAATAACTATATTGTTCCATGCTATTGCCAAACCACGTTTCTAATTCTATCGTGTTTTAAGTTACGGTCATCAATATTCCCGGCATTTGTTAACTGTATTGCCTATCCGAGCCGTTCAAAGGCAATTTCCAAAGAACAGTGGTTTTTTTACTTCGTGAAAGTATATACTTGTTGCCTGTTTTTAATTTTTCGAGGCGTAAGGATATAATATCTGTTTATACTTTAATATGTCTAATTCATATTTTTCTTATCACCGCTACTAATTATCGTTTAAATAACATTAGCATTTTCGTCTAATTTAAAGTAATTTACCCAAGTATTATTATATACAATTATTACTATTTTAAAATATTTTTTGAATTAAATACTTTTAAGACAATGTTATCACTTGAAATAATTATAATTTTTATTGCAAATAATCCTAAAAATAGCTAAAAAAGTGTTCCACGACATGGGCGTAGCTAGGATTTTAATCAAGAAGGGGGCACTTGATAATCTTTTTTTTCCTTTTTCTACATTTTATAGTAAAATCTAGACGTTTGATATAAGAAATAGAATTTAGTTTGAAGCGCAGAGGGAAGGAAGTTTCCCACCTCGCTACACCCATGTTCCACGATAAAAGTGAACATCAAAAAGGTGTCTACGGATAAAAATGTTTAAGAAATGCTTCCATAGATCATGTATGGTCCTCAACTTTAGAATAATTTTGTAGTGTTTTTAATTTACAACTAGTTTAATGAGCCACTAGTGATTCTAGCTTTGAGTATAATAGATCTATCACAGACATATTTTGTTTTATAATAGACCAGTATAGGTTAATTCATTGTCAAAAAAAAAAAATAATATTTTAAATAATACTGTTTCCTTTATTTAATCTTTTTTCAGAAACAGTTCCTCCTAAGTTTTTCGGTTACCCGACACTCTAATCTCAAGAAAACTATCACCATGCACTGTCTAAAAATTTTCCATTTGTCCTTTTCTTACGCCAATTTGTCATTCTGAATACAATTTTCAAGATTTTAAAAGAACCAATTATTAATTACTTATTATTCATGGACTTGGGATCTATTAACTGGGAGATACTTTATCGTAGATAAAAGAATTAGTCAAGGTCCTATTAAAAATAATTTTAGAAATTATCTCACAGCGAATGCCATTATACGAATATTCTAAAATTAAATTTTCATCACCGAGTTCAAAGAACTTAAAGAACCTTTTATTCAAGAAGAAACGGACCGATAAAATGTATAAAACGTTCCATGGCATTAATTAATGTAATTATTTCTTATTTTTGTGTTTGTTTTAAATTTAAATATAAATGCCTATACAGACTTTATTTACATTATATTCAAAAGCAATTTATTTAACAAACCAAAATAATTTTGGGATCACATTTGTAATCTTCAAGGGGATCTACAACTCCTGAACAAGTTTATCTTGATGAAATAAAATATTTTGATGAACAAGTTTTAAATCTGTTTGCCACATCTCTTCCGTCTACGTAAACAAAGTATGAATTCAATTAAAGTCATATAGGTACTACTATGAATTCTCATTTAACCATACTCCATTTCAATTTAATCAGAAGAAGTCTTTGCAGTCCATTACTCGATAATATTCTCTCGTGGTTAATTTTCTAATTTTTAATTCTCATCTGCGGATTTACAAATGTTGTATTTATGTTATTTGTTTTTGATAAACTGAAAATTGGCAATGTAATTATATTTTCAAGTTCTTTAATAGCTAAAAAATAATTTCTGAGTTAGTTAATTTCGTTTTGATTTTATTAGTAAACACATCAAATTACTCGAAACGCAATTGTTCATAGTTTCATCAAAATTATTTTTCAAATCAATTTCTAACCTTGACGTCACTTTTGATATACTTATTGTATTATTGTTAATATTTTTTAGTTTATTCAATACAACCCTAAAACAAAAGTTTTATTATATCGACAAATATATTATATATTATACATAATAAAAGTATTTAACTAAAATACGAAAAATCTTGAAAAATTTATAATATCAGATAGATTGTTGTAACTCAAAACTGATTTTGTAATTTCAATATAATATTTATTTTTATTTTGTAAATTCTTAAATGTTTCTTTATTTTTATAAGTTTCACCAATTGTGTCTAAAAACAGTAGAAATATTGTCAATCAAATATTTTAGCTCAAATGCGCGTTTATTTATTTATTTGTGTAACCTGGAACGCGCCAACAGAAAAAAAAGTGTTAATATTTAAATATTCTAATGTTCATGATTAATTAAAATTAAAATTAGTATATTAAACATTACATTTTTATTTCTTTATTAATTTCTGCATGAATAACCTTTTTTTTTAATTTTAAAATTTTCAATTTGCTTTTCTGTTTCTTCTAAAGAAAATTCTAGATTTTTGTTATTTAATCTGAAAATACATTATAATTAATTTTTATAATGTAAACATCTAGTTAGAATCATTTTTTTTATTATTAAAATTAATTGTAAGATTAACCAAAGACCACAAAAAATTATTCATGGTCCGCCATTTTTCACTTTTAATTTCAAATTATTTAATATTTATATTATAATAATATAAGTAATTAAATAAGAAGGTATAAAGACTATAAAGTACAATATCATAAACTTGTATATCATGCTAGAATAAAATAATTGAATTTATATATATTATATCGACATAATCTGGAAAA
>NW_020270686.1:0-9249 GCF_002803265.2 Melanaphis sacchari
TTCGATGTACTTCGTTCAGTTGCATGTGCTTCAATAAAGAAATCTTAAAGTCAGAAATAAATTTAACGTAATGCTGATCACAATCAACTAACACGACAATATTTCGTTCGTTACGTCAAAAATAGTAATGATGTTAAAGAAAAGCAAATGAAAAAGATGTGTGAGTTAGATCATCAAAATTAATCCATTGTGGTTTAAAAAGAAAGTGGTAAGTCCATACTATTAATATAATAATTTATAATATATATCTTACGTATTACATAAAGGCTTTTCTTTTCGATTATATTTATAAGGATTGAGATATTACTACTACGTGTAATTGTGTTTTCGAAAGGAATTTATAGGGCCTTCGAAAATCCTTACTCAACCAACAAATATTGAAGTACATGACGTTTTAGGTCCATTTGATAACTAAAACAAATGAAGTAACCAATTTTACTTATCAATGACAGTATTAAGAATTTTATTCTATTTTCTTGTAGCAAAGTACTTACGAAATTTATCAATTTCTCAAATTTAGTGTCGATTGGACATTGATGCTGATCTAAATATTTTTGTCACATTATTTACCACTGTGCGCATTGAATAATAGTTATTATTATCCGGTATAGTCATTTTTATTACCAGATAAATTCTGGATATATCAAAACGCATTTAATGGACCTAATAGAACAATGTAATATTTCTTTTAATTTTAATTTTAATCCCGATGCAATATTCGCGATATTCAAAACATCTCTACAGTGGCAATTCGATTTAACGCCATTTGGCTGCTATAAAAGGTTGTGAGTTCCATCTAGTCAATCAGCTGGTGGCGAAAATACATCTTTAGGGTTAAGTGAGTTATATGGACAAAGAAAGTGATATAGGCAAATTTCTAATATATATTGGATAAACCATTTTTAGAACCTGAAATGGTAGTGAAATGTTGTTCATAGATTTAGTTTCAATACAAGCCTTCAACGTATAAGCAGGTACGAGATAACTACATAATAAAATATAATATAATATATAGTCTTGAGCTGCGAGATATGCTAATATGTAATCAATGTGTAATATTGCTATAGGTGTTGGCAATAGTGATCAAATATATATGTGATATAATAATTATAATGGTATGAATATTAGATTCATATTTTGTAAAACATCATGTCAATAATCAAAATAGGTTCTAGGTCACGGGTGTTTGCGTACAAAATTGCCGTGATGCAGACGATAACATCACAGAATTGTTGCTTCAAATGTGAAAACAATTCCAGAATTAATCTAAATTGAAGGTTGACGATTACAACAACAACAGAGATTTTTGTATATAAGGGGTCGAAGACCAAAGCAAGGGTAGATGTAGCCAGGTCTAAGAACAGAACGCTCACGACACTCCAGCCACTTTTGTATACAGTACTGTACTTGCGTTTATACAGTAAACTTATGTGTAATTAGTTGTCAATTCATTTAATAACACCTTTGATCTGGATGATGTTGGCACGCAAGAACGACAAATCCAAATTTTGTGATATGTAAGAAACTTCATATCGATGATATTGATTTCCCCTGAAATATAGACTACCTTGAGTTCCAGTATGTATTTGACAACGAATGCGTGGAAGCAGTTCAGTCATCAATTTAATTTATTATCATACTTCATCCAAATATATTTCAATTTTGAAATTTTAAAACAATGCCAAATCAGATGCCAAAAATAAAATGCACCTATGGTTGTATTCTCCGGGGACTAACAAAATAAATAAAAATTCATACAAACTCAAATCATAAAATTAAAATTTGGAAATATCTAATTTTGATTTTGTAAAAATAATAAGTTTAAAAATCTACTAACACTATGATTATTTTACTATTCATTGACATGATGCTATTATATTTTTATCTTTTTATTGTGAACAATTTATTATTTTAATTGTGCTAGTACATTTATTTGAACAATTACTTCATATCTCTTTTATTGTAAACATATTTTATTATATCCGTTGAAAAATTATATTATAGTATACTTGTTGTTAAAATATTATTTTATTTATAGTTTTGAATATTTAAAATCAGGTAACCTAATATTATAATAAAGTTTGAATTTCAAACACAAATGTCAATACACACTTATACAGTATTTAAAATATTGACTTTATTTTATTAATTATAAGGTATTTTGTGAACCAATGCGTCTTTGGACGCAATCGGGATACTTATATTTGGGATAAAATACGACTACCTGTATTCGGGCCGCAATCGGGCAACTCTGGAATATACCAGTAGTATAGAACGAACAACTAATTACTGTGAATCATTTCGCAGCAAGTTCAACACTTGCTTCTATTCCGCAAATCCGAACATTTATTATTATTATTGAATTCAAATTTAACGAATTACTATGACCTAATCGTCATATACTCAGGAACAGTTTTAGGGGGATCGGCAAAGCCCGTCTCCAACCGTTTTAAAATGTGTTATTTAATTTAGACTTTAGAGTATATTAAATTGCAATGGTTTATGTTAATGTATTTTTAAATTATTATATTATTATTCAAAGACACAAATCTTTATATTTTAATTTAAATATTATATAAATTAATTAATTTTTGATGAAATGATAACAATTTAATTATTGTGACCGACTGAGAAACGACGACAATCGTCTACCTGCCGGCACGGGGTAGTTCATAAGGTTTTATCCTAAAAATAAAAATATTTTCCTTATTCGTCTAAAATATATCTATACACATTGCTTATTAGTGTTTTGCTAGCTGTATAATAGTAAAATTGTTGAATCGAATATAGAATACACATAATGCTGTCGACAGTTCTACACTCAACAATCGTCGATACATACGTATTATGTACACTTATTTAAAATTCGCACCACCTGAAGGCTTGGTTCGCGCCTGCATAAGCTATACAGCGTAGTGATAAGTACTCAGTTTCCTACTTTTTATATGTATTAAATATATCATTAAATATTTAAAATGCAATCATCAGTACTTGTAAGATAATTATTTATACAAATAAAATATTCCACTTATTTTTAGTTTTTATTTTATTTCACACTTAATATATTTTTTTTATATGTGAATATTATTCAACACATCTTTCTTAAAAATATTTAAGCAGAAAATGCACCTCAATGGCTTAATAGATATAAATACATTTTACACGGAATCAAATTAAACGCATACGTACTTATCAGTATTCGAACTAAAAAAAAAGTTAAAAAATAATTATTATTTTACTGTGATATAATGTATACATGATACTACTGCTTAGTCAATTATAGAATAAAAACAAATACAAACAAACAAATTTGATTTTAAAATTTTTAGTAATAAACCAATTTTAAATTAAAATAAATTATATGATGTGATCGATAATGGTATACCATCAATAGATAGTGGACAATTGAAAGTGTCATGAGGTTTTTTTAATTCTAATTTTTCACAGATTTATCAATAATTAAATTAATAATAATAGGTTCTCACGAATAAACTATATCAATAATTATAATAATAATACTTTTTCAGAAATAAAGCTTAAAAAAGTTGTTAATCATAAAAATAATCTGTTGAAAGTTGAATATTTAGTTACAGGAAATCAACCATTATCAAAAAAAAGTACAATGATCAAGCAAAAAACTAAAAACTATGTGTAGTGATTTTAATAATAGAAGTAAGAACCTAACCTAACCGTTGTTAAAGGCATTGTTGCATCGTTTCTGGTCTTGCGAGGAACCGGAAGTTCAGTCTATACCATTTACCGAACAAGAAATGTGTAAAGACATTTTTCAACGGTCTATTATTCGAGATAACACAAGTCGTTATACTGTTTTTCTGTTGTTTAAAATGGACTCATAAATTCTTGGTGATTCCCGGAGTATGGCCTTATCACGTTTCTTCAATTTGGAATGCCTTCTATAATCCGAATCTGAATTATATGCTGAATACCGACTGTTCATGAATGAATATCAATCACTTGAATACATAAAGATTGCCACTATACCAGAGAAATACGCTATACCCCATTAGGCTGTAATCGAGTATTCAAAGGACATAATTTAAACTGTGAGTAGTCTTCTACGCTTCAGCTCGCACTTCTTCAGGCGTCTTATTAAATGATACATTATTTGTCGGTCGATCTAAAATTATAGCGTGACATCATGCATATTTTAATGCGTTGTCGCTTAAAGAAATACATGTTTACGGCGGATATATGTAAGATGTACCGTAAATTAACATTCACCCTTCACACTGTGTTTACCAGCACATATTATGGCGAGAAGATCCCTTAAAACCATTGGTGGATATGTCTAGACCACTGCTACCTATTGAATCTCTTCGTCACCCTATCAAACTTTGCGTATACTGCGGCAATTAGAAAATTATGAAGAACACAAGTTTAAAGGAACTCTAAGTGTTCTCATTACAGAAACTTATGTCGATAACATCATAACAGTGGCAGAAACGATTCCTAACACGCTAACTATTCAACGTCATATTACTAAATTTCTAAGTGAAAGTGATCTAGAACTCAAGAAATGGGCGAACAATTGTCTAACCATTTTGTTGGATATTCCTGTAGAACAGCATTCCCCAACCTTTTTTTCGTTCCGTACCCTTAAGTTTAATATTTTGCTAGATTGTACCCATCATTATAATTTTTGAGCTTTTTAAAATAACTACCTTTAAAGTATTTAAATAAAAAATACCAAAACTTTCTATGTTTCATCCAATCTTCCATGTATATTAAATAAGTTGACAGTCAAGTTTTAAATTGTGACACGAATTTTTATTATTTACAACATATATTTAATATCTTCGAAACGAATCGTTTTAAATAAACAAATTCAACATTTCCCGTCATTTGTCAATTTTTGTTTTCCATACCCCTTGACCTTACCTAACGATTTGCTTATCGATACGGATTCAGTTTCTAACATGTTCCTGAAGTCAATTCGAACATTCAATTCCTATTTCCAAAATATGACATAGTTCGGAACAATAGAAATAGTTAAAAATAATGCTCTAAATGATCAACAATTTAATTCAACATTCAAAATTAAAGGCCAAGTTTATCACAAAGTGGACTCATTGCTATCAATGCCAAACGAACCACTTAATTTTTTACAAATTTACTGTATGGGCGGAGAGGACTCCGAAAGTGCACTATCCAAACGCGTGGATACATGTTGTAGCTACAATAACCTTAATTCACCTTTTGCCAGATGCATCGTCGGTGATCTGAACGCTTTATTGAATGAGCACAATGAATTATTATAATTAGCAATTACAATAAATAAGTCTCTAGGCCAAATTATGTCTGTTTGTGACTTAGATTTGGCACGCCGTGTTTTTCACACGGACAATTATACGTATGTGGCTTATTCTCGCGTGGGTAAACCATCCAGTTTGTTTGTGTTATCTAAAGACGGACTTACCAAAAATATCATACACACCATTACACTAATAGACTAATGATCTTTTTTATTTAATTTTCATAAGTTGTGCTTGATATTTGAAGTTTATTAGATTAGATAATAAAAGTAAAATTAATTCAAAAAATGAATATTTGGTGTATTGTTATTTTTATAGGCCGTCATCGTTCCCAGTGCTCCATTCCTCTTTCAGTCATATTCTAGTTAGCAATAACCTCATATACTTACAAGAGCTTAAATATTTTAAAACGGATTGCCAAAATATTAATTAGAAATAATTTATATGGCAGAACAAGGTTTGCTGAGTCAGCTAATATTATAATATGTTTATATTATCTTTCTTTTATAAATTTAATAACGCTTTTTGTGAACCCATGTAAGGTTTTTATTCTTCTTTATTATATAATAGAAATCGTCTCCCCTTACGAGTTAAGTAATTATTTATTTTATAAGTATTACATATTATATTATTAAATTATTATTATAATCATTGACATAGTTTATTTGTGAGAACCTATTATTATTAATTTTATTTAATTATTGACAAATTTGTAAAAAATCGGATTTAAAAAAAATCTCTTGACACTATCAATTGTCATGTGATCTATTGTTCACTATCTATTGTCAGACTATCAATTGACTACCATTTATTTACATGGATGAATCGATTATATTTTTTAAAGTTTAATTAATTAATGGAGAAATAATACAAATAAAAATAAGTTTGAAGTAATATTTAATAAAATAAAAATTGATCTTCAAACTAGTGTAGATTTTAAAAGTTGTATATGCAATTTCTTTGTGATTAATACACCGTCAATTAAACCAAGAATAAACGGTTCATAATTCTATCGAAGAACCGTAAATTAATTTTTTTGCAACTTTTATGAACTCAACCATATTGTGTCTAATTTACTCAACGATTAGGTCCAAACATGAAATATGTTTGCATCGCTAATAACTAAATAGACTATCTACGAATTTAATTATTACTTGGATAGAGTCAACCAGTTTTTGAAGAATATGTCTTACAAGTCAATGATAATAATAGTCATACCGTGTGTTTCAATTCCTTATTGAAGTAACCCATTCAAAAGTATGATGATAATTATAAAAGTTATTAAACACAGATCACAAAAATTGAATTATTAAGTTTCATATATTAAATTAAATACAAAATGCACTTACATAGATTTTCTATAAATAAAAAAATTATCATAATAATCAGTAAATATTGTTATACATTATAAAAATATCTCATAATATTATTATAAGAATAGCGATAATTTAATATTGTCTTTATACAAAAAACGTATCTATATGTTTGTTTTTATAAAGATTTTCCGATAGGAGTTTATCTTTACGAGATGCTATTGTTAATTACATTGTAGATTCTGAATAAAGCAATGTAAGTTTCCTAACCTAACATAATCATTTGAAAAGTCTGTTTTGCATGAGATTACTTTCTTAAAGAAAGATAATTTGCATGGACAGTTCTATTAGTTAACGATAATAATTTAAAAGAAATGAGAACTGAAGATCTCGTGTTTTTGGCGATTTATTTTTAATATATGCATAAAAATGTAAACTGAATGTATATTTCAACATACAAATATTTTGTACCGTTTTAAGGCATGGTATAGAGATTTAATTGGTGTGTTTAATTTATATTGAGAGCACAAATTCGTATAATAAATCTAAAAATTAAGCAGAGTTGTGTGGTAAGGGTACCCCAAAATGGCTGATCCAGCGTTTCTTACACTTTTTATCCGTGGAATCTTTATTTTTTTTTAGTTTTTTAGCAATTTTTAGGATTATTTGCGATACAAATTATAATTACTCATGTAATAAAACAATGTGTTGAAGGCTTTTAATTCAATAATAATGTTAAAATAAAAATAATTTTAATGGGTCTTTAAATTACTTTAAACTACATTTTAATTTTAATGAAATATGTGAAATTGCTTTTTATAAATACAAATATTCTAGATAATGGGCTTTATTGATGAAAGTTGTACAATCCTTTTTTATTTCTTATTAGTCGGTAATAATCTTTAGTTAGATATTTTAAAGTAGTTTTTTTAAAAATTTTGAAAAAATTTCTTAAGTTCCACGGAACCCTGAAGTGATCTCCGTGGAACACAGTTTAAGAAACGCTTTTCTATACTATAGAATTTATAGGGTTGCCATTTAAAAAAAAAAAAATTAAAAAACGAGACTAACAGTTTTAGTTTGACTCTAAAAAAGGACCTCCACTTTTCTAAAAATTTTTATGTTTACAATGAAAATGAAAATTATTTTTAATCAGTTAAATACTTTAAAAAGGACATAAGATTAATTCTTCTTTGTTAACTTATTAGTTACTTAAAAAAAAACCCTCTAATATGTAAAAATACGAGTTATTAAACGATATGTAATCGATGAACACTACTAACATTACTATTATACTAAATATAACTTATAACTTTAAACCATTTGTATTAGATACATAGATCCGGCATTCCATCATCTCTAAGCATTTTGACAAAATTGATGGAAAGAAAAACGATAATTCACACTCTTATGGAAGCATCCAAGCAATAAAAATACAATATTTTATAAGGTTTTTCATATTAGTGATGTATGTAAACTGACAGACTTTTATACAATGTCCAATCATAAGTTTAGTAAATAACTACAAACTCGAGTTTAATTAATAATTATTATGCATGGAAGTCCATTAGTTTAACAGGTATTTTATATTTTGTGTTTTATTTAACGATATTAAATATCATTATGATTGTGATAGATATAAAATGTATAATTTACTAGTTTATTGTCAATAATTAAAAAATATTATCATTGGGAAATCCATACATTTCTCACTTCAACTTCACACAATGTAATAACGTGTTAAAATTAAGACCAAAATATCGTACAACTTCCGACAGCATTTACTCTTACAAAATAAAACTAATTACATACCTTTGCTCACTGTTTCATAGTAATTTAAAAAAGTAATTAATAATTATTGTATAATATTTGTAATTGTCTTACTAAAGAATAAGGGATCATATCAATATTAATAAAAAAATTTCTAGGTCTATTATTATGAATAAAAATAAAATTAATCTAAAATACCGTTATCTATAAAGTTATTTATTAAAATTATAATTACGTACTTGTAATACAACCTATAAAAAAGTAATAGATAGTTAATTTATAAAAGTATTATTTTTATAAAAATATTTAATCTGTAGACATATATGATATTATAAAGGTTACATTGAATTGGCGGAAAATAACATATGTGGATATAATGTCCATCGAAAAAATACCAACTGACGGGTTATAAAAATATAAATTATTATATTAATTAAAATCATACTAAGTGGTACCAATTTCTTTTTCGATGGCGGGATGAGTTTTCAGGGAGTTTATCAGAAACTAGATTTGCAATAAGATATGATTGGTGTGTTCGTGAAGACGCTTACAGCACTTTCATAATGAAGTTTGGAAGTTTTGTTAACTTTAAGGATACCTCAGTTTTTATGAAGTGTATTGTTGGAAACTTATAGAGCTGCAGCAAGAAAAGTTTAAAATTACTAAATTGGATTTTTTGAATTTTGATGGTATTAGTTATTTTTGCAGAACTTCGTTGTATAAATCGGCTTGTGTAAAATTTTGAACATTTTAGTTTGCTTTTGGTATTAATGTTTTTCAATGTATTTAATAAATAATGAAAAAGCTGTAAACCTTAATTGTTATCCTTTTTACATGTAAATGATTACAACATGTAAGACGTTTATCAATTACTAGGGTAAAGTATTTTGTTT
>NW_020270687.1:0-14166 GCF_002803265.2 Melanaphis sacchari
TTGAAACCCCATATTTTATTGCTGAAAGGTTGAAAGATCCGAGCGAAAAACACGTTGTTTGAATCTGTCCAAGTACTTGAATGTTTTCATATGTCAATAACAGCTGGTTAAATCTATAGGTTCCATCGATCTGGCGTTGTTGCACCCACCTTGTTGCGCGGCAGTATTTTTAAGTTTTTCTTAACAAAGTTTCATTATTTTGTATTGCATCATGAAGTGCAATAAGTCGTTTTGGTGTATTAAAGAAGTTTTAAATAGATTGGACTGTACCAAGACAGTTTCTAATTTGGGGGATACTACATGCGGCACTAACTGCCAAATTGAAACTATGGGCAGCACAGTGTGAGTAGATAGCTAAATGATACTTATCTCTGATATACGCTTGAACTCCGTGAAATTCACCACTCATAGTACTAGCCCCGTCATACCCTTGTCCAAATAAATACGCACAGTCAATTCCAGAATATTCAAGGAAATCCAAAATAACATTTGATAAACCTTTCCCAGTTACATCTGCTACAGGTACAAAGCTTAAAAAATCTTCACATATTTTTAATTTACCGTCATCATTATTTAAATACCTTACACATATTGAGACTTGTTCTATGCCAGCAATATCGGCAGTTTCATCTGCTGTTACTGAAAATGCTTGACTCGTTCAATAATTTGTTTTTGAATTAAATTATGAAATATGACAATAAATTCGTTTTGTATACGGTTACTGATATACATGGCATTTTTTGAGGAATTTTGTAAAAAAGTATTAAGCTGATCGTCAGTTTTTGCTCGATATCTTAAAAGAGCCCGAAAATTACCATCGTTAGTTAAAGGTTCTTCGGAGGTTATTCTCCCTGAATCATTTGAACTACGAAGGGCCAAACCCTGCCGGCCACATAATATTAAAGTTTCAATTATAGGAATCAAACATTTTTTACTTTTATTAATGAAATCTAATTGTTGTTCCAAAATTTGTAAATCAACTGGTAAAATGTTTTGGTTATCAATTTCTGCTCTCATATTTGATTTTAATAATGAAGTTTTATGATACTCTAGTGAGTTATGGTGACTAAATGATTCTAAAGCTTTTTTCCAGTTTGTAAACGGTTTTTTAACTAACAGTCCCAACTTTTGATGTCCAATCCCTCCACCTCCGACAGAAAACAACACACAATACTTACAAAATATGCCATTCAGAATTGCTGAATAAGCCAACCATTTATATTTGAGCAACCAACTTCTTTGAACTTTGAAATTTCTTTTTTTCGGAAACAGGAAATTTATAGTCTTCTGGAGGTGTCCAAATCAAATTTTTAAGTCCCGGAAACAAGTCAATAGTTTCAGTTGCAGGTTTATTCACATATAATCCTATGTCATGTTGGTGCACAATCTCTGGAAGTGACACTGATACATTTGATTCTGGAGATGCGTTTTTCGCTGGTTCAGTTTGTTGTGACTGGTTATTAAAACTATTTTCCTGTAAATAAAATGTAAAAAATAATAATAATAATTTATAATATTATTATAAATATATTATATTTATTTATAAATTATAATTAATTTTATTGTACTTACTATCTCATCATTTTCTAGCCGTGGTTTTTTTGAAAAACTTTCGAATGTCCATTTTGATGTTATTTCTAACAATCTAACGTAACACTATAACTAACGTCTCACTGTGAGCTTACAATCGTTGTGTATGAACTACGATTATAAACAACTTTTAAAATACCCGAAATCCGTTATCGTGTAATCTCGTGTTCTACTAATTGCGGTCGAATAAAATATTATTGTGCGACTTGTATGCTCTATATGACTATACTTATATTCATAAATTTATTGTCATTATATTTAATCGATAACGACAACGATTACGAAAGTCGATTAACAGCAAACGTGAAGACAACACTATATTATATTACCATAGTATTGTACTATTATGTTATGCATTATTATTTATTATAAATAAGATTAGAAAATATGACATATAGGTAAAAGATCAAACATGAAAAACACGATTTTTCGGCCATGGGGGGGGGGGGGTTTGAACCCCCAAAACCCCTCCCTTGCGCACGGGCCTGACAACAGGCAACCAAAACAAAGATAATAAGCTGATAGTAGACAACACTTGCAATTCACATATGTCGACCGATCGGTACACAACGGAAGTCGCGTTGTAATGTTATATTAATTTAGCGACGATCGGGACGACACAGACTCGATTTTAAACGAAGACCGCAAGGCAGTGTATATATATATATTAAGTTTAGCGGAGTGCGGATGTCACGACAACGATATATATATATATACGGTTCGAAACGCGAGAGATGTAACCGTTTTGATTTCAAACACAAGAAAACCGACCTAAGCGAAGGTAAAAAGTCTAAAACGGGCGCACACTTGGACACTTGGACACTGTTCACCAGACGGTCTGAGGCGACAACGTGCCGACAACTTGTTACCACGAAGGCGTCGCACAGAGGAGTCACTATTCTTTTTGCCGATGTCTCCGACAACACCAAAAAATATGCTATTCGAAATTAGTGGCCAATGACCCTATATCACCTGAGATAGGGCAATATCTATACGTAATCTTTAGGGCGGTTATAATTCCGTAAAGATACGTGATTGTGAGGGCCGTTGACCTACTAATCCGTTTTTACTGTCGAGCAATCGATTTTAAAATAGCACATAATAGGGCCATCGACCCCAGAAGAGAGGAGTCGCGATTAGGGCGGCAATAAAATCTATTTGAAGTTATCGCAATCGATAACTTGCGCGAACACTGGTATATGACTGAGATGAATGGAGCACTGTGAATGATGATGGCCCATAAAAATAACAAAACACCAAATATCCTCACCGCCCATAAAGTAAATTTGTAAAAATGTATGTGGTTCGTTTGGCATTGGTAGCAATGAGCCCACTCTATGATAAACTTGGCCTTTGATTTTGAATGTTGAATTAAATTGTTGACCATTTGCAGCATTATTTTTAACTATTTCTGTTGCTCTGAATAATGTCATTTGGAAACATGAATTGAATTTTCGAATTAACTTTAGGAACAGGTTAGAATCTGGATCCGTACCGATAAGTAAACCGTTCAATGGTTCAGGTGGTGTTTCAATTTCCGGTAGTTGCACTTTTCCTGACGCGCAACACATGCCGGCTGGCTCATGTTTGAACTTAAACGCATTACAATGCAGACACTCATTGTTCATAGCACCTACTTTCGAATGAGCGTAATTTTTAATATTTTTTTAATTTTTATTATATATTTTTATATATTCCATACTCGAATGCTAGACGAAGGAATGAATTGGATGTAAATGCTCTATGTACTTGTTGGCATTGTCGGTCATTTTCTCTGCGTGTGTCAACTACGAATTGACGCGCTTCTAATCGTCTTTTTTGATTTTGTTCAGCTTGTGCCTCACGCATTCGCACCATGTTCACACGTACATTTCATTATTTGGTTGGGCTCTTCTATCTCGCATGATTGTACTTTTGGTCGTTCGACGGGCCAAATCAGACCCCTTGCGTCTTGCTGGCATTGTACAAAATACACAAATCGATATAATTAAAGTTCATATATGTGATTATTAACCTTTCTTATAAATGAGAGAGAAAGCTTATAGTGTTAGACTGACCCATTCAACGGTCGAGTCGTTTCTGATGAATTTGTTAAATGCGATAAATCCGCGGTTGTTTAATATTATGAAAAAAGATGGAAACGTACTCTACGTATATAATTGTAAATTTATAATTTATAGTTCCCTGGCAACAACTGTTGTATTTTATATTGTTTATTATTTTTATATTTTATTTTTTATTTTTTTATTTTCCATCGCCGATATCCAGCAGTTGTTATAAATATTTGTGGTGAGTCACCCTTTACACCAAGAGGTATGAAAAATAGTTAACATCACTCGTTGAGAGCTACTTAATTTACACAAAAGATTTCATGAAAATTGGTCCAGCCGTTTTGGAGGAATTTAGTAGCAAAATTTGTGACCCGGCCACGCGTTGCTGTGGCTTAATGTTCTTATACTTGATATTAAGCAGACAGTCTTAAACTTTTAAACGTTAATATCTAATTTTTTAAATTATAAATACTTTTAATTTTTCTATTTAATTTAACACCAATCGGTGCACAATGCTTTTGGTTAACCTGTCTTTAGCTAACACAAATAGATTCGACAGTTTCTCAACACGTGAACACGCAACATATAGTTGCCCATGAGAAAAACATGGATTTTCCAAATCTAAACCACAAATGGACATTGTTTGACCTTGAGATTTATTTATAGACATGGCGAAAGCTAAACGAATTGGAAACTGTAGCCTTTTGAAGGGTATGGTAGAATCTGATACGTGGCAGCAGGACCACTTTTCCTTTAAACTTCCCAGACAAAATGGTTGCTTCAAGAATGTTTCCGGTAATCTTTTTGATGACCAAACGCGTACCGTTACATAATTGAGGTGGCTTCAAATTACGGAGGAGAATAATGGGGGAACCAATCTTTAATCGAAGATTATGTGGTGGCATTCCAGGGATATCTAATGAATTTAAAAATTCTTTCGGAAAATTTACACTTTCATTTTCGTCAACAACAGTATCGATTGATTTAAATGACATCAGATCGCTTGGTAACAACTGTTGTATCTGGAAGTTAATTTCGTCAACATCAACGTTTTTGGCTGCCAAAATCGCCCGTTGACTAAGCCATTCATGATTCAAATAATTATTCTGTATATCCGGGAAAATACTCTGAATCAAATCATTTTTATCCTGAACAACAGTGCAAAAATTGTCCGCGAAAGTAGAGCGAGGTATAACCGGTAAGGTCTGCCGGAAGTCACCAGACAAAAGTAAGATAGCACCACCGTAAAGTTTATTATTGCTGTTTAAACCTTGCATAGTTCTGTTTAGTGCTTCAAGTGAATATTTGTGTGCCTTTGTGCACTCATCCCAAATTATTATAGAACTCTTCCGCAACACTGCAGCTATTCCACAATTCTTTTTGATGTTACACATTGCATCTGGTTTATTATGAACGTCCAATGGCAGCTTGAATGTTGGATGTGCTGTTCGCCCACCATCCTAAAGTAGCCGCAATGCCTGACGATGCTACAGCTAATGCGATTTTTTGTTGCGACCGTATTTTGGCAAGAATCAACGATATTAAAAATGTCTTACCGGTTTCACCGGGTGCATCCAAGAAAAAAAAAACCGCCAGCATAATCCGATCATAAATAATTTTTTGTTCTGCTGTCAGTAATAAAAACTTTTATAATATTTTTTTTTTCTATTTTTATCGATATTAATCGATTTCAAGCCCTGCTATTATCGATTTTTGTATTATTATTTATATTTTATTTTTATCTGCTAGAGGGTGCCACCGGTGTAACTCGGTTTTTGTCTCTAAATCTCTAACTCATAGGAGTTTCGAAAAATCCTTTCTTAGTGCGCCTATACATAGTAATAAGTACATATCCTGAAAATTTCAAATAAATCCGTACGGTAGTTTTGGCTGTACGTTGATTATTGGTAAAGTATACTTTCTCTTATATATAGAGACTAGCCGACCCGTCACAGCTTCGCCCGTGATTGGTTTTATATTTTGCCTTCGGACCATGATATGTAGAATTTTTTATTCAAATATTATTGTTTAATGTGATCGGCAAGTAAATATAAAAAAACGGTTAATGAAAACGGATTGAAATTTTTTCTTTCAATTTTAAAAATTAATTTTTTTTTTCTTTTTATGGTATTGGCAAAAGAACCTTTAACCTTTCGCTGGCCCTGTAAGAATTACGGCTTCTATAATATTATTTCGCAACGATTTTATTTGTAATCTTGTACCGTTACATAAGTTCGGTGGTTTAGGAGGTTGATGAGGAGGAAATCCCGAAGGAGAAAGAGAATTGAGAAATTCTTGTGGATAATGAATAGCATCATCTGTTGATGTAACTGTTATTATCAAAGAAATGTTTTGATAGAGGGTGAGAATTATCAATTAAACATTTAATTGGGTCTGGAAGATCCTCGAATTGGTGTAAAACAACTTTACCGCCAGCGCAGCAAAGTCTATGGGTTTCATCTTTCCATTTTTTTTGCATAGCACTTAGGACATAATATAGTCATTTGTCCAATTTGAAGCGCTTTAATATTTAAATAACCAATCTCGGATTGATAATTAAACGCCGATTTCATACTCAAAGAGTTAAGTTGCTCCTGTGCAAGTGTTTGAGAACGTTCTGGTGTGTTATTTTGTTGCCTTCTGTTATACATTCGAGTTGCATGCATTGGCAGTTCTTCTGCCAATGCGTGCTCTTTGCGCTCTCGGCATGATAATGAATTAGCCACATGATTTAGATTTGTATTTATATTTGTTTTATTTTGTATCCTAGTTACATAGCTTCATTTTTGACATTTCAAGCCCTACTATTATCGATATATGTATTATTATTTATATTTATATTTTTATCTGCTAGAGGGCGCCACCGGTGTAACTCAGTTTTTGTCTCTAAATCTCTAACTCATAGGAGTTTCGAAAAATCCTTTCTTAGTGCGCCTATACATAGTAATAAGTACATATCCTGAAAATTTCAAATAAATCCGTACGGTAGTTTTGGCTGTACGTTGATTATTGGTAAAGTATACTTTCTCTTATATATAGAAGATAAAGGTTATGTTTATGTATATATTTTATTGTAGGTATGACGAGTTATTAAAAATTAAATACCGTATTCACTTCTTTTTTAAGTTGGCAGCACCGCTGTCACCAAAATTATTATACCTTTATCATTTTTCTGACAACTAACCTATAACTAACCTTTTTTTTTTTTTTACATTTTGAATCGACGACTGAGGGTGGTACTAACGCTAGTTATTTCACCCCCCAGCCGACATCATTTATTTTGAGAACAAATAACATATTATTACAATAATTTGTATACAAAATCGAATCGGGGGCCTCTAACCACCCTGTACAAAGAAATTTGGCCTTTGGCCTACAACGTTAGAAGGCTTAACTATGCATATACGCTTCATTTTCTCTCCTTTCTTCCTCCTCCTTCGCTTTCAGCACCTCCTTTACAAATCTGTGGATCACGTTCCACCGTTCCTCGCTGTCCAACATAATTTGGACAAGATTATCTGCTGTGATTTCTTCACCAATCATTATACAGCATGTCCTCCTTCTTTCTGCCCAAGCGTCGCATTCAAATAAGGTGTGTGTTGCATCATCTCTTGCATGTCCACAGAACCAACATACTTCGGAGTCTGCTTTGCCAAACCTCAGCAGATAATCTGGGAAGCACCCGTGACCCGTTAGGGCCTGAGTGAGGTGGAAGTCCACCATGCCGTGTTTTCTTCTGTACCAGCTCCCGACGTCCTTTATGAATTTTCGTGTCCAACCCAACTTCCTTTTCCTCCTCTTTCCCATCTGGCCTGCCATGCTGAGATCATCTTCTCCTCCGCTTCTTTTGTTTCTTCTGTTGTGTTCATGCTCTTCCTGTATTCCGCAAGTAGTTCCGGAGGTGGCATCCCTGCTAATACTTCAACTGCCTCCTTGGCTGCAGTTCTGTACGCTGCTATCACTCTGAGTCCCATTCTTCTGTTGGTTCTATCCAGTATCTCCCATCCTGTGCTGCTCATGAGTCTCGCCCAGACAGGTGCGCCATACATCATAATGCTCTGAATCACCGACGCTAATAACTTCCTTTTATGCGAGCTGGCCCCGCCCGTGTTTGGCATGATTCTGATGAGTCTGTTCGTCGCTTCATCGGCCTTCTTTGCAACCATGTCCGCGTGGTCTTTGAATACTAGCTTGCTGTCCATGCACAGGCCAAGGTATTTTACTGTGTCTTGTGATGTTATCGCATGACCCCGTAACATTACCGATATTTTATTTTGTGTTCTTTTCCTCGTAAATAATATTGCTTCTGACTTGTGGGCTGCTAATTCGATCCCCGTTTCTTCTAGCCATGCTATTATTTTTTCAGCCGCTTCTTCCAATAGTCGTTCCACTTTTACTCGGTCACGTGAGCTAGCAGTGATTGCGACGTCATCGGCATAGGCTATAAGCTCAACGCCTTCAGGCATTTGTATGCGTAGGAAATTATCATAGAGTAAGTTCCACATGGTAGGGCCCAGTACTGAGCCTTGTGGAACTCCTGCTGTTATTGTATTTTTCATTACCTTGCCATCTACTTCAAATGTCAGGTTTCTGTCGCAGAAATAATTGTCTAGCAGTTTACATATGTGTATTGGTAGCTTCTTCGCAGCGGCTGCCTCGATGATGCCGGTTCACGGCGCCGAGTTAAACGCATTACGTATATCTAACGTTAGAAGTCCGACCTTCCATTGGATGTCTTGCCTGCATACATCGGCTATTTCCCTCAGTCTAATAGCTGCACCGACTGTTGAGTGTCCGCAGCGGAATCCATGTTGATTAGTAGTAAGGCAGTTGTTGGTTTCCAAAAATTCTCTGATTCTGTTATCTATAATCTTCTCGAGGAGTTTTCCTGTTATATTTAGCATGCATAGTGGGCGGTACGAAGATGGTTCGTCTAGAGGTTTACTGCCTATTCTTACCAGCACCAGTCTCGCCGTTTTCAATGCGGGGGGGGAAGCTTCCTTGTGTTATGCACTTGTTGAATATATTTAAGACTTGTCCTGGCCTTCGTTCGACAATCTTTTTAAGTATTTCGTTCGGAACTCCATCTGGTCCGGGCGCTTTATTTCCTTTCAGAGTTTTCGCAGCTCGTTTAATTTCTGTCTCCGTGACTAGGAGGGGGTTTTCTTCTACTAGCCAGCTGGTTTCTTCTTTAACCGGATGGGTGGGGAATAAACCTTCTACGATAGCTGCTATTCTGCCTGGAATGTTGATGCCTGGAATAGAGGCATTCTTGCATAGTTTTCCCATGACTATCTTGAATGGCCTGCCCCATGGGTCGGTTTCCACTAACTTGCAGAGCTTACGCCACGCTTATTCTTTCGACTTCTTTATGCTTTTGTCAACTTCATTCTTGCATCTTTCAGCGATTCTTTTTCTGCCACAAACATGTCCGTGCCCACCCGTTTGCGCCTGCGCTGATATACCCGACGGAGGTGGTTGCAGTCTTTCCTTAACTGCTGGATTTGAGGAGTCCACCAGTGCACGGATTTTCTTTTTGTGACTATAGATATTTTCGGGCAACATCATCAAGAATTCCGTTTAGCGCACGGCCAAAGGTCTCTGCACTGTCAATAGCCAATTCGTCATTGTGCATTATCGTCATATTCTTATCTATCGCCTCCTCCAGTTTCTTCGGATCTATGTGCCTGATATTTCGTCTCGTGCATTCTCTAGATGTTCTAAGTGTATTGGTTCCTTCAATCGTGAATTCGATATAAAAGTGGTCGCCGTGAGACTCTTCTTCTAGTATCCGCCAGTTAGTGACCCTGTTGATAACGTCTGATGAGACCAAAGTCACGTCGATATATGACTGGGAGTCCCCCCCTTAGCCATGTAGGATGCTTGCCATGATTGCATACTGATAGTCCCAAGGATTGTATGAAGTCCGATAGGAGTTCTCCTCTGTTATCGTTCACACGGGAGCACCATTGTCTATGTTTTGCGTTAAAATCACCTGCTACGACTGCATCGCTAGATGAGGTCCTAATACTGGCTTCGAGTCTTCCTAGCCAATTATCAAATTCCGCTGTCGTAATATTGGGGCTTATATAGCATGCGTAGATCCTAAGATTTCCTGTATTAATCCATATGAAGCCGTTTTCTGGATCCCCTATCTCCGTTATTTGTATTTGACTACAATTTACTATTGCTGCTCTAGATGATATGTCGCAGTACCAGCCGTTCGCCTCGTTCTTATTGCCTCCGTACTTGTAGTATTAGCTCGCTATAATGACATTTATCCCTTGTTCTCTTGTCTTCTGTATCGCCAGATCTTGGGCGGCGATCTTTCCTGCAAGGTTGATTTGCAGTACCTTAATCATTGTTTGTTAGTGGTTGAGTTCGTCTTGGCTTTAGTCACTTCTGTAGCTAGCTCCTCTTTGAATCGGCTGACTTCCTAATCATTTGCGTCGCACATTCGTGCCTAATGACTAACTTTCCCGCATTTATTACATCTGACTCGTGACCATATCCGAGGCATATATAACACCTCAGACTTATCTTGCGTTGTCTAACTCTGCAGAAGACAAGACCGACCCGAATTCTACCGACCTTGACCATTTTATTGTTCGCATGCATCGGGACAAGTCTAGCCCTGTTTGTGTTTCACCGCGGTTTTTCATGATGTTAATGACGTTTACTTCGTTCAGTGTTATTTCCATCTCTTCGGCTATGCTCAAAGCTAGTTCATCTTTGAACGTCATAATGTCCATATCCTGGATCTCGATCAGACATTTCTGCCGTAGGGTTCTGATCTTAGCTTCCTCTGTCGTCTTCAGGAGTTCGTTTCGCACTACTTGTACTGCTTCTTGCACACCCCATATTTGTATGATAGCTTTTCCGTTCTTCGCTTGTCTAATGCTGCTGATTCTATCACCAATTATCTGCTTGTCCAAGCCTGTCCTGATCTTCTTGACCATCTCCGGAAACTCATCTGCGCCCTGGTCGATAATCACTGCGCATTGCTTAGTTCTTCCACGTCTCTGTTTACCGATAAACCTCTCGTCATGGCTGTTGGACTGTTGTTCTATGTTCTTATGAGGTTGTGATTTATCTGGTGCTTCTTTTCGTTTTTTTCGACCAAAAATTTCTGACCAGGTGCCTTCCTCTGTATTATGCTGTGCCGTGGGCTCCGCTATTGTACTTATATCCCACCAGCAGGGTGTTGAAGTACTTTCATCTTTAGTCTGTTTAGCTTTGGCTGGTTCTTCGGTTTTGGTTTGATTGCTTCTGCACTTGGTGCATTCTTTTTCTTCCAAGGGTTGTCCATTACTGGTTGATTTCTTCCTTTCTTCGCTCCATTTTGATGAGTAACAGTTAAACACCCTCACTAACTCATGCGTGCCATCTTTAAGCTCTTTATGTGCATTGCGTGTATTCGATGTGAAGTCTGACATTCCTTGTATTATGCTACGTAACTTGGTCAGTAGTTGTTCTTCGCTCAGTTTGTCTATGTCGCATGGCGTCCTGGCTGAGGATTTTACTAGCTTCTTTGTCAGTATCGCGTTACTCACACCGAGTTTGTCCCGTTTCCTTTGCGTGCCCAAAGGCACGTCTGTCTCAGCAGATGCATTGCCGATTAAGAGGGCCTTCCTGGACAACCCCTCACTCGGGATCGGGCTTGCTGATGCGAGCCCACCCCCAGTTGCCGTCTCGTGAGATCCGACCCCCCCCCCCCTGTAGGAGGGTCTCGCGACGAGACTCGTTACTATTATTTGTGTTCATCATACATTATTTAATATGGCATTCGGTACACCAACGACGCTAGCCTCACGTCGTCTGTCTGGTATCCGTTCGTTATCCGCATCATTAGGGCAGCGGGGGTCGATGAGGTCCCCGGTGGTGAGCGATGTGCTAGGTGCTAGCAGGTTCGCTCGGACCTGCCATCCACAGTCAGTTAAGACCAGGGGTGGCTCTGTAGGTGCCGGCCTGGAGCGAAGGGTCGAGGCCGGGTTGGGATCGTTTAGTAAGATCTAGTCAAAGGCCCGCAAGCTCCCCCACCGCATTAAGGTGGATCCCGTTGGGGGTGAACCTGTAACTAACCTGGTGGGGTATATCTTATCTTGGGTCCCAAGGTCACCGAGCGCGCGGTGCCTGGTGCCGGTTTTTTTGTAGATTATTAAACTAATTAAGAATATAACTTTTTATTAGTTTAAAACTATAATTTTTAATTTATAAAAGTAATATCTTTACGCGCACAACGTTTGTTGTATACTAATTATTTACGTAAGAATTTGAGAAAAATTGGTTCTAATATAAGAAATTAAACGCATTAAACAGATTCTGCTCACAAGCGAGCAACTATTATCATTTTCTAAAAAAAAAACAAGAACATTTTATTTTTATACATATACTAGCCGACCTGGCACAGCTTCGCCCGTGATTGGTTGTTTATTTTGCCTTCGAACCATGATATGTAGAATTTTTTATTCAAATATTATTGTTTGATGTGATCGGCAAGTAAATATAAAAAAAACGGTTAATGAAAACGGATTGAAATTTTTTTAGCGTTATAAATGATAAAAATAAATACAGATAAAAAAGAAATAATTTATGGTTGATAAAGAATTTTATTGAAGTTGATGAAGAAAAAAAAATAAAAAAAAAGAATTAAAATAAGAATTTTATATGACTTCTGAGTATATGATGTTTTTTGTTATATTTTCTGTTGAAATTAAAATCATAAGATGATCCGGGTCCCCAGTTCGAGAAAATGCCACGTATAATTGGCCATGTGAAAAGCACTCTGTACGAAGATCTACGCCAACGTACTTGAATGTTTGTCCTTGCGCTTTGTTTATGGTAATGGCAAAAGAAACTTTAACCGGGAATTGAAGCCGTTTGAAAGAAAACGGCAAGTCAGAGGGAATCATGGGAATTCTTGGAATAAATGCAATTTATCCTTTCGCTAGCCCTGTAAGAATTACGGTTTCTATAATATTATTTCGCAACGATTTTATTTGTAATCTTGTACCGTTACATAAGTTCGGTGGTTGAAGATTACACAAAAATGTAATTGGAGCACCAATTTTTAATTTTAGCTTATGAGGAGGAGATCCCGAAGGAGAAAGAGAATTGAGAAATTCTTGTGGATAATGAATAGCATCATCTGTTGATGTAACTGTATCAATAGATAGATATTCACGTGAGTATCCATCGAATTTTAAAAGGATAATATCATTAATTTCTCCTGCTGTTACATTTCTCGGAGAGATAATAGCTCTTTCAAATAACCACTGATAAGATTTATTGGAGAGATTTAAAATGTCAGGATAAACTGTAGAAATCAACTCTTCCACGTTATTGACCACCCGTCCGATCGTGTGATTGACAGAAATGTAACCATTTTCATTTTCTAAAGTTCCGTTTCCAATTTTCAACAACTGTGCTGGAAAAATATCGTCCCCTCCGTATAAATAAACTCTCATGTTTGTTCGCAAATAGTTTTTCAACATAGTTCCATATAGGGGAGGATTTTAAGCAAGCATTAACGACATCAGCTCGAGTACCTTTATCATCATTATTATGTTGCGGAATCTAAATCCTCCTAATTTGTGTAATGGTACACGATTGTCCGTCAAGAAACTGATGAACAATGTAATACAATCAACGATCATCAAGGGCAATTTCAAAGGGGAGGAAGTCCTTATCCCACGAATTCCGATCATTCCAACAGATCTTCTTCCATTTCAGTTTAAGCGGAATCAGTTTCCCGTTAGATTGGCTTTTGCGATGACAATCAATAAATCACAAGGCCAATCGTTGGAAGTCTGTGGGATCAATTTGGAATTTCCATGTTTTTCGCACGGGCAGCTGTACGTTGCCAGTTCGCGTGTTGGAAAACCGTCTTCGTTGTTTATTTTTGCACCAGAAAATAAAACGAAAAACATTGTTTATCAAAATGCAATATATTGATTTCTGTAACCATTCATTACAATGGAATACTTGAATTTTATTATCAATCTAGACTTTATTTGAAGGCGCTAAGTTCACCGGGTTAACTTAATTAAAAAAAAAAAATTAGGCAAAACAACGTTTGCCGGGTCAGCTGGTACAGGGGTCGGCAACCCGCGGCCCACAAAGCAATTTTTAATGGCCCGCACAAAGGTGGTTAATTTTTGTGTTTTACTTTTGTTCAATAACATTTTTCATATAATTTTCAATATTATATAATTCTTTTTCCTTTATAAATAAAATCTAATCTAACCGTTTCATAATAGCAATACAATTATAAGTATTATATCATAATATGTAATTTTTTTTTTAATGTGGCCCTTGATGAACAATTGTAAAAAAAAAAATGGCCCGTGTGGTTAAAAAGGTTGCCGACCCCTGAGCTAGTATATTATAATATGTAAAAAATAATGGATTATAGATAATATACTTATATAAATACATAACATACTATTATATGTATTGTATAAAATCTTTATTTCAATTTTTTTTTTTCTTGCTTTTGTGTTACATGTTTTTATTACATCTGAAT
>NW_020270688.1:0-7589 GCF_002803265.2 Melanaphis sacchari
ACAGTACTTCGTTCAGTTACGTATTGCTACTTTGTTGTTTTATTTATAATAAAAATTATGTTAATAGTCAGTGCAATTAGACGAAAAAAGGGGTTCAGCTCGGAAAATTCCCACCTAGCTGAATTTTGGGTACAACTTAATTACATCGTTGTAACAATGTCTAAAAAGTCGACCTCGATATCATGTACGCGTTAAGGTTGACTAGGGTCAAGGTCTGAGTAGCCTTTTAATATCTCGTTTTATTGGTCATTACAAAAAGTCTGGGTACAAATTGTAGAGGTATTATCTATAAAAATGGTCTCTTGACATTTTCACGTCATGTGATAGTTTTCCGTTATACGGCAACAATGTACACTTTAAATGAAATATGATTTTTCGCTAAAACCAGTAGCCTTTGCGTAATATCTCGCTTTATACTGTTTGTACGATAAAAAGTCTCGAACAAATTGTAGAGGATAAAATTCTCTACAAAATGGTTGTATATATATATATATCCAATCGCACTTGCGGTATACAAATTTTAATGTTTACCATACAAAATTACAATAATAAAATATTATATTATATCATATTATAATAACGATAATAAGAATGCATTCATTTCCACACCACCATTGAGGTAGAAGCATGGTGCGTTTTTTTTTCATGGTTTCCCCGGTAGGCCTAGTCCATGTAGTCAACAATAATTGTTAAATAATTATTATAGGTATCATAGTTATGTAATCGTCAAAACAAAGTAATAAATATTACATTTAAATTATTATTAATCATCATCGCTCTCGTCTTCATGCATTTCTTCTTCTTCTTCTTCGTCATTTTGATGTTCTTCATTTTTTTCAAAATTATATATATTGTCTTCTTCCGTTAAATCCGCTGACAAAACGTCAAGTGTGTCTATATTGTCATCTAAAGCATCGTCGGAACTTGAATTAAAACACGACTGCCCACGACAATGTCCACAAATAATTGAACATTTGATACCAATTTTTTTGCAACTGCAGTTAGTACCACAGCCTTTTTTACAGTTACAAAAAATCATATTCACCAATTCATCGGGTGCGGGTGGTAACAATGTCATTATAGGCTCCAAAACATTGTTATTCATTATCCACCCCCAGTTTTCCGGGTTTAATTTGTTGCCCAACCAAATTTGTACCTGGTAATAAACTCGAAGCAGATGCTGTTGGGTGGCACTATTTGTTGGTGGTAGAGTTGATAATTTCACAGGTTTATTATTTCTAGTTAGTTTAGCAAACGTTATATATCTGTAATTGTCGATGGAGATAACTTGTTTTTGGGCACCATACATTGCTAAAATAAATTTAATTCCATGTTCAAAAATGTCTTGAACGGAGCAATTTTGATTTTTGAACACTGCTGCTGCACTTTGAAGGTCTGGACGATTTTCTAATAGTTTCAAAACTTTTACCTTTCCTTTATTAAAAAATGTTGATGTATCACATCCTGTGACAGCGTGCAAAAATAAAATATGTTCTCTACCAAAATTGTAGTGATCCATGCTATTAGTAGATGAGTATATTTTTGTGTCAACGTTTCCTTTACCGGGTTTTAAAAAAAAAATGTGTTTTTGCGACGGAGTGCGTGCTATTAGTATAACGAAGAGATCTACGTCCTCTCCAACAATAACAGTTTTCCGGGTGTATGCTTCTTCGATTGCTGTTTCTATAATAAGTACGTCAGCATCGTCTTGAGCTTGTCTTGAAGCTATATTAATATTTTCTAATTTTTGCATCAATGTAGAAATAAATCTGTTTTTATTCGATCGATTTGAAAGAAACTTTTCTTGACTTATAGGCACTTTCATTGTTTCATTAAAAAAAACTTCAAAAGACCCACTAAATGCCTCAGATCGCCGAAACTGTTCCATCGCCTTTATATTTTTACTATTATCGTTATATCCATCGAATACAACAATTACATTGGACCCAAAATGTTTTTTTAAATATGCAATATATTTATTAAATATACATTGAAAAGTATCATCTTGATGCCATATAACACGAAGCAAAAGAAATCCACCGTCGATGATATAGGTAGCGTTTGAAGTATCCATTTCATAAATACTTGATTTAAAACATTTGAATAATGTGGATTTATTCGTTTTTCGCATACCTACATCATCAAATATAGCTAAAGGGTATGGAGATAATTCATATTTTAAATATTCATCTAGATTATCTTGAAATCTTGTATTTAAACTAATTCTTTGAAATAGTAGTAGAGGATCAATAGGAACTGAATGATCATGCACTTTAATAGAGCTTTTAACTCGCTTGAATTTGAAATTATCAAATTTTAATCCAACCATTTTATTCATTAAATTTTTACCAATTTCGTAAGCATCACAACAGTTAATCTCATCATTACCAATTATACCATTTGATATTGACATAATTTTATTAGTTTGAGGGAAAGGATTATGGATTGTTAACCATTCAATAATTTTGTTAACGTCGTCATTATCTCTTTTGATACGCGAATCCTTTGTATCAACATGCTGATCGACAGTATCTAAGGAAATGTTGCAAAAATTTTCTACATCTTCACATATTGTGTTCATAGCATACATTCCATAAACCCATTTACTCAACACGCTCTCTTGAGTACTCCTCCCTCGCGAAACCCCTCCTTCAGATTTCATGGATTTCATTAGGGATTGCTCGATTACCATATCACTCCAGGTTCCACAATTAAATTTATTACTACGTCTAACTGTAAAAAATCCGTCGGTAAATTTTTTAAACGCCTGTTCATCCATATTATTTTTTAATTTGAGCATATCCTGCAGGTATAAATGAGCAGATTTTGCATACAAAAAATGACCAGAAGCGTGGAAAAAAGGAAGCATTTTTTTTACAGCTTTTAAGTGTCCATCCCAATCTCCTAGTCTTTCAGATCTAATAAAATCTTTAACTATAGATACCATATAAAAATATTGTACCCATAACTTTGCAGTAGGTCCTCGATTTTGTATTTTTTTTAAAATGCCATTGAACTGTTCTATATATGATTCAAGTATAACTGTAGAACCTTCTACATCTTCATATGAAACATTTTGTACGATTATTTGTTCAATATAACGTTGTATATAGTCGTCAGTATGGTCATCGATTTCCACGTCTTGAGCTACAAATTTCGATAACGCTAAATGTAATAATATGTGACCTCTAACAGCTCTTGCATAAGCGTGCCCATCTAACATTTTATCCACAGAATTTGGGGCATAAACAACACTAAGAACTTCTTTAAGTCCACTACCTGCCATTAAGTATCCTATCGATCCAAGAAAAGACATGATCAAATGAAAACCACCAAGCCGTATTATAATTTTTGAAAGTTCTGATCCAGGTTCAGAAGCTGCAACTATTTCACGAGCTTTTATAAACAGCGGTTGATCAAACGTCACGACACATGCTTCATGGCCATGAAACTTCATGTTGTCGTGAATAGAGTTCAAGGTTGTGTAAATTGTATTTAAATTACTTGCTGGATGATGAATAAATGGCAAAAATAGAATACGAGATGTTGAAAATTTATTATTTTCTTTTGTGAGATACTCTATAAAACCGTTCCACCCTGGTACATCCGAGACAGTTTTCCATTTTCCGTACATCCATAAGAAATCGATTTTATTTATAAAAGATTTTATTGAAACGTTGTCACTTAATATATTTTCTACATCAATTTTGCTCAATCCAGAAACACCAAAATTGTCATACATTTGTAAAGGCACGTGAGCGATAGCAGCAATGTCTTTTGCAGCTGGGATTATTCTTAATCTTGGTATTTCTTCGTTGACTATAACTGCACTTTTTGGGGTAACTATTTGAATAACTCCCATAATGTGCACTGTATTATGTCCATCAATCGTATAAATATTAATATCTGCGTTGCAGTGGCGCACAGAGGTATTTTGAGAGCACATGCAACTATCCAAAGTTACCCACCCACCCATTTTTTTTATTTAAAAACAAAATGTTATTTTATTGAATGTAATGTAATATTTTAATAAATAACTGTGAAAATTGAATAATAATAAGTGATAGTTAATTTCACCAATAAAAAATTGCCATAGACGCATACAAAATAATTTGAAGTTCGTAGATCAAACAGTCAACAGACGAACAACACAAATTCACTAAAATATCTAGTGGAAAGTGTGGAATACCGAATACTGGAATTTACTAACCGATTATCGGTCATAATAATTAATAATTATCGTGAAGCCAATGGATAGGCCGGGTAGGGTGGTTGCTGGCTAGTTATATTGAGGGAACAGGGAAACACATTTCTAAAAATAAATACCTAATATACGCTGTTATTGGTATCTTATCACCATGTAGCAATACCCGTATTGTTATTTTGATTTGTATACAAAAATATAATAATTCATAATATTAAATATACGAGCGTATCAGCTAAACAGCGTACAACATTAATATTCGAATATTGTATTATTCTTGATTCAGATGATTTTTCTATTACTTTATCATTTAATATGTTGTAACTTGTAACTATAAGTAACTTGTAACATCATATGAGTTGTCGTGTAGCATTGTTATACTTTACTCCTATACTTTATTTAGGTACCTATAACCATAGGGACTAGGGACTATACCTATCCACCCACCTACCCACCTACCCATCACGAAAGCACATGCAGTTGCACCCCTTGCTAACCTGTCTGGGCGCCACTGCTGCGTTGTCAGCAGAATACTGTATAAATGCGCCTGCCGCGGGCGATAGAATTTTGGGTTGAGGGTGATTAACAACAGCGCTTTCGTACAATAGAACTTCTTTGTATGTGTTTGAAAATCCTAGATTTGATAACATATCTAATAGACGTTTAGATCCATATCTTCTATGAAGAAATACAGATATACTGAGTAATAATCGGGACAAAAAACTTCGCGGGCGAGTGCACTTCATTATTGCATGACTTAGTGCGGTACATTTATTTTCCAATTCATTAATATTACCTTTTTTATTTTTAATAATTATTTGTTTTAAAAAAAATAATAGACTTTGTGGTATATTTTTATTAATATTATCGAACATTTGATTTACCGGAGGATATGTATCGGTATTAATCAAGACAGAACGAATGTCCTCTCTGATAATTGCTGCTGCTGCTTCTACAACACGTAGACGTTCTTCCGAAACATTAGATTTTTTATTTTCATACCACGATTGACACAAAATTTTTTTTTGCGTATCAAGAAAACAAATAATTGTTAATTTAGCGTGTTTTGTAGTTATTATAATATCTTTTCCATAACGAGCAGTTAATTTATAAATTATAGTTTTTGCATCTGGAATGAAATCACTAGTTATTGCATTTACTAACTCTGTTAAGGTGAATTGACAATCATTGTTATTTTCTATGTAATAAAATATTTCTTCCATCGCTAATCTGATATTTTCGTCATGTGGACGACCTACTGATCCACCACTTTTGTATTTATTAAAAGATATCAAACAGTTATCATGGTATTTCGCCTCAGCAGCTACTAAATCATATTCAAAATTAACTCTATCCCTTACAATTTTACCGAGTCTATCACCACGGGACTCAGCTGTTTTAATAATATTATCTTTAAATGAAAGTGTGCTGACCTGTTTAATTTTCCTTCGATATTCTTGTCGTTTTCTTTTCTCAACATCTTCGTTGGCTTCTTCACCACAAACAAGGCATAGCGTTCGAAAATCAAATTTACTTGATCGTTTTTTATGCGGTGAAGGGTTAGATGGACCTGCAGCGTTTTCTTCACGTTCTCTTTTAAATGAGACAATTTTTTTTTTGTGTGTATACACTTTACGACACTCAACATGCACAGTTACCGATGTTACATTATTTAAGAACTCAAGATGTCCATCGTCTCTTTCATTACTAGCGTTTTTTAATGTTTGTAATCCACGCTCGACATTTACAGTTTCACCGACCGATAGCGAGTTTTCACATATAAAACAATTACCCGCCATTTCGTTGGTTATGTAATATAAGCAGTACTTGTAAAAAAATTCAGAACGCACAAAAAACACGATAAACACGTGACAACGTTCGTACGGACCGAACACAACTAAATACTCATCTACTGCTGCGGGCCGGTCCGGCACATGAATGTCGAAGACAGCTGCGTCTATTGTTACTAAAAAAAGGTCGACCTATATATATATATATATATATATATATATATATTATATATGTATATGTACAACATGTTTCCCCCAACGGACATTCCAGACAACAGTAATATGTACAATGTACCTACATTATACATCTTGCATAAAACGAATGCATTCTTATTATCGTTATTATAATATGATATAATATAATATTATATTATTGTAATTTGTATGGTAAACATTAAAATTTGTATACCGCAAGTGCGATTGGATATATATATATATAACCCAACCATTTGTAGAGAATTTATCCTCTACAATTTTATTCAGACTTTTATCATGTACAAACAGTATAAAGCGGATATTAACACCAAAAGGCTACTGGTTTGCTGAAAATCATATTTCTTTAAAGTGTACAATTGTTGGCCGTATAACGGAAAACTATCAACTATGACGTGAAAATCAGAGACCATTTTATGATAATTACACTCCTCTAATTTGTAATCATAAGACTTTTTGTACGACAAGTAAAAACGAGATATTAAAAAGGCCAATTTCGTGACCTTTGACCTCGAATAACCTTTAACGCGTACATGATATCGAGGTCGACTTTTTAGACATTGTTTACAACGATAAATGAGTTAGTTGTACCAAAATTCACTATGGGAATATTTTCCGAGCTGAAACCTGTTGCGGACTATAAATAATAATAGTGTTTATATTTTAATTTTACAAGATCTGTTCACACTGCATAGAAGACCTACTAGCATATCATTATAAATGTGAAATGTATTTCGTAAGATTAAATTACCTGTGACAGAGTAATACACTAACACTAACTCGAGTCGTTAAAAATAGTTGAACAGTTTAGTATTGTAATCACTATACAATATACATACCTAAATGTAGAGTAATAATTATGGCTTACTATAAAATACTATTTGGTTTGTGATTCAATTTGCATACACACTGCATAGAGGCCTTACCGATTGATTATAGAATAGATATAATTATAATAATAATAATATATAGTTCTATATTTATTATTATAGGTATTCTAAATCAATGGAGTACCTAAGTATTATGAGGATCTGTGATATATTTTAGATAATTATACATTATTGTTCAAGAACATAATTAAATGGTAAGTACAATAATTTATCAACCTTACCTGTAGATATTTTCTTAACAAAATAGTAAATAACTAAGTTTCTAATAGTCTCCTAAAGAATTAAAACATATTGTCATATATTAGTGGAGTGCCAATAACTAAATGTTAGATTTTTGATTGAACTTATAAATATAAAAACCTATTATTTCTAAACCAATTTTGATGATAAACTTAGAAAATAAATACATTTAAATAAGTCAAAGAAATCAGTAACTAAGCATGGTTAAACCTAAAACTGATTAGGTAAAGACAATTAGTAGCATGTAACTGG
>NW_020270689.1:0-9384 GCF_002803265.2 Melanaphis sacchari
CCTGACGCTGCGTTCAGTTACGTATTGCTATCTTGAGTCCATGGGGCGCTGTCATGTCCGACTTCTTACGTGCTTCGGTCAAAGGCCGAGATTAGGTAATCCGCTTTCTGGGTGTATATCCCCTCTAATAGCATGATTGACGACGTCAAACGGTCTCTCAGCGAACGCTGGCGAAAACATTCAATCGGCTTTCGGACATTGAACCTTTACGTTCCCATGCGTCTTGCCCATCCTCGTTGCATCGCAGCAGGGCGGCGATCAGTCGATGATCGCTGATAACCGCATTCGGCACCTTCCACTCGTGAACATTCGGCAGCACTCACCGACGCAAGCGTCAGATCAAGTATTGCCGATCCCATCCCCGACTGAAACGTAGGCGTCGTCCCCGTGTTACAGCAGATCATAAAGATCAGTCATTATATTTTATATTAGAAAATTACTTAAAGAATGTCGGACTAAATATTGAAGATTGTAGGGGCCAGTCTTATGAAAATGCTGCCAATATGAGCGGCAAGTATGAAGGTTTACAAAGTTATGTGAAAAATAAAAATAATTTAGCCGTCTATATTCCATGAACTGCTCACTCATTAAATTTAGATGGTGTGCATAGTGTAGATTGTTGCATCGAAGCGGTGAGTTTTTTTTGGATTTGTTCAAATGTTATACAATTTTTTTAGTGGTTCTACATCGTTGGACAATTTTAACAGAAAAATTAGAAAAAAATAGTAAAAATCAACCAAATGTATTAAAGTCGTTAAGTAAAACACGATGGTCTAGTCACTTTGATGCTTGTAATGCTTTGATAAAAAATTATAATACCATTATTAATATATTGGAAGTCATTTTCGATAGTAATACTGAAAATGGTGATACTAAACGAGATGCAAAAATTTTAAAATATCTATACTAAAAAAAGAAACCGGATATTTGGCTATTTTATGGAATGACATATTAGAACGGTGCAATAAAATATCTGTTGAACTTCAGAGCAAGATGATTGATCCATTAAAAGCAGTTAACCTACTTATATCTTTGAAAAATTATGTGGCTAATCTAAGAGATTTGTATGACAATAAAATTATGAAAATCAAACTACAAAACTACGTTTAAAATTAAAAAAGCATTTTAAAAATGAAGATAATGAAAGACAAATTAAAAGAAAGTGTACTAGTGGATCTCAAAAATCAACTCAGTTAAAAGATATTGACAAATTTAGAGTAGAAACACATATAATGATTGTAGATAAATTTGTAACAGAATTAGATAAAAGGATAACCGCCGCATATAACTATGTATCTCAGCATTTTTTATTTATCACTAAGTTAAATATTCAGCCAGATAATGATATTAACTTAAACTTGGACAATTTTATTTCTATGTATAAAGATGACGTAGAACCTTCTATAAAAAATGAGTTGGTTCAATTTAGAGAATATTGGGATCTCAGTAAGCCACCATTTGATGCTTCGAATGTGCATAAAATATTAGAATGGTTTGAAGAAACAAAAATAAAAGATGTATTTCCTAATATTTTAATTGCAATTCGATTATACTTAACAATTCCTGTCGCAAATTGTTCTGCTGAATGGGCATTTTCAAAGTTGGCACGCATAAAAAATATGTTTAGAACTAGTCAGACTCAAGAATCCTTAAAATCATTTATAATTTTATCTTCGGAACATGATTTGTTATCATCAATTGATTTTCAAGAAACTATGCTAACTTTTGCTAGTGACAAATCAAGAAAAAAATGTTTTAAATAAGAGTACTTATAATAATGTGAATTATTCATAATGTATAAATTATTTAATAACTATTTTGGTTGAATATAGAAAAGAAAACTTATGGTCGTTTTAAATATTATATTATGTGTAATAATTACAACTATTGATTTTAAATGTTTTTTATCTATATAACATCTAAACAATTTAAAAATATTTTAGATTATTTATTGAGTTGCATTTTGGGTGCCTTAATGGGGCCCATTTTAACTATTTGCCCCAGGGCCCATTATTCTATAAATCCGGACCTGAGTGGGTGCGTTATGCGTTAACGCGCCGTAGACGATATATGTGACGGGGCTGATACTATTGCTGATGTATTAAAGCTTCAATCCGATTTAATTGATGTATTGAATCGGTCTGGAATGACGCTTAAGAAGTGGTCTTCGAACACTACATCGGGTTTGGATGCAGTTCCAGCCGCGGACCGCGTGCACGCACCGATGTCGTTCGAAACGGTTGACGGTCAGGGTACTAAGGTGCTCGGACTCGAGTGGCACCCCAACGGAGATTATTTGTGTTGCGCGTTAAATCTTGAGTAATCACCTGTGTATACCAAGTGCGGTATTTTGTCATTAATAGCTCGAATTTTTGATCCACTTGGGGTGTTCGGGCCCGCGGTGTTTTTAGCTAAGTCCATAATGCAACGGACATGGCTTAGTAGTCTGTCGTGGGATGAACCACTTCCTACGGACATTCAGGAAGAGTGGGCAGCCTTCGTTTCTGATTTGCCATCGTTAATGTCTATTCGCGTCCCGCGACATTTTAATTCACGTCGGAATGCCCCATGTTATCTACTAGGGTTTTGTGATGCATCGCAACGTGGCTATGCAGCTGTCGTGTATTTGCGCGTAGCCGACGTACCTATGAAGGAATCTGTATTTTTGGTTGGTACCAAAACGAAATTAGTATCAACGAAATCAATGACTATTCCCCGTCTTGAGTTAAATGCCGCATTGTTGTTAGCTTGGTGGCTAAACCGTATTCGAAATGTTTTAACGGCGCAACTTAATATTGTCGACATTAGGGCTTGGTCGGATTCGATGATCGTGTTATCTTGGTTAAAGGCTCCCTATGAATCGGTCAAAAATTATGTATCTAATAGAGTGCATCAAATTCATTCATTGTTGCCAGATTGTCAGTGGCAACATATTGAGTCAGTCAATAACCCCGCCGATTGTGCGTCCCGCGATGTGATGCCGGCCGTGTTATCACAACTTGATTTATATTGGCGTGGTCCACACATAGCGTACGACGACCCAGCGGCTTGGGACGAATCTCATCCGTCGCTTCCGTTGTGTGATCTCCCCGAATTGCAACCTGTATTTTGTGCCGCCCTCGTTGCCGACGTACCTAATGAATGGTTCACACGTTTTTCCAATTACGATCATATGTTGCGTGTAGTTGCGTATATGCGCCGTTTTATCGCGTTTTGTCGACGAAAGATTATTCGTAACAATGGGCCCGCATATTTACGTAAATGTGATTTGGATGGCGGCGCGAAAATATTAATTATTGAATCACAGCGTGTACATTTTTCCGCGTTACTCTGTGAATTATCAGACGGTACGCGAGTATCGTCTAAGCCGTTAGCGCGACTATCCCCGTTCATTGACCCCGACGGTGTCATTCGCGTCGGTGGTCGAATACGTTATTCGCTAATTACGTACGATTGTAAGCACCCTGTATTGTTGGCTAAGAATTCACACTTTGCTTTGTTATTGTGCCGACGGTGGCATGTGTTGACGTGTCATGCGGGTCCGCGAGTTTTAACAGCGTTAATATCGCGTAAATTTTGGATTGTGTTGCTCAGGTCTATTTTGCACCGAATAATAACAAACTGTAATATTTGCGTTCGGTTAGACGCGCGACCGTTGCAACCGTTGATGGTGGACTTGCCTCGTGCACGAGTATGCCCCCAGCGCCCTTTTGCATGCGTAGGCATGGACTACGCAGGGCCGTTACAGATGCGTGAATTGCAACTGCAGAAATCTCGGATTTATAAGATTTATATTTCCGTTTTTGTGTGTTTTTCCACCAAGGCAATTCATCAGGAAGTCGTTTCGGATTTATCTACCGACGCATTCTTGGCCGCGTTCGATCGGTTTGTCGCAAGGCGAGGCTTACCTAGCGATATATATTCAGATTGCAGCACTAATTTTGTAGGGGCTGACAGGCAGTTACAGTCGCTTATTCATAGCGCGGAGGACCAGGCCGCTATCGGTAATGCGCGAGCTACGTGTGACTGGCATTTTAACCCACTTAGCGCCCCTCACTTTTGTGGATTGTGGGAAGCGGCAGTACGATCCACTAAACGGCTCTTGGTACGCGTCATCGGTAACCATATTTTTACATTTGAAGAATTTTCAACAATTTTGGTACGTGTTGAAGCAGTACTCAATTCCCGTCCTCTTACACCCGCCTCTAACGATCCGCACGACCTTGATTGCTTGACGCCAGGACATTTTTTGATCGGGCAACCATTGTAAGCGATCCCCCCCAGGTCAGATCCTAATTCCGTCCGTTATTTGTCTAATAGGTGGAAACTGTTAGAGCAATGTCATCAGACCTTTTGGCGCCGTTGGTCGTCGGAATATTTAACCACCATTCAAGAAAGGTCCAAATGGACCTCTGATGTCCCGAACATCAATGTGGATGACATAGTCATAATCCGAGATAATCAGAGTTCCCCGTTGTCTTGGCGACTCGGCCGTGTAGTAAAATTGTTACCGGGAACCGACGGTCGAGTCCGCGTTGCCCGTGTGCTTACTCAAGCTGGAGATATCGTTCGATCTGTAGTTAAATTAGTACTATAACTTAAAAATTTTCTCCTTTTTCGTTCTTTTTCTATGTACGCGCTCTTTACAAATAATATGTGCTCCTTAATAGACCCGATGTTGTGATGTGGGGAGCCTTATCACTATATTATTTTATTATTATGTATGTTATTAGTTATTACCACTTTTTTGTATTATTATTATATTATATTGGTTTTGTAATGATTCGTTATTATACGAACCATAAGTTCACTATTTTTTATATTATATAATATTTTTTAATTTTTCTCATGTTATATTCGCCCTTATCTTACGGAACTTAAAAAAAAAATAATGTAAGCTACTGACACTACATGGGTATAGACATGTGTTGCGTCCCTTATGTCAACGTCGATTCATATATCAACGTAGAAATAATAGAAATACTAATGTTTGCAAGTTAAAGGATTAAGTCTTTATTTAATACAATTAACTCGTACAAAAATACAATTTTATAAGCACGAGATGGAGTGAGCGGTGTTACGACCTGCCTCTGAGCGTCTCGAATATCCCTAACCGTCTGCTGAGCTCTTGCCCCGGTCTCCCTTATATATGGTTAACCGTCAAGAGTGGTGACTGGGGAGGTGGCGACTTCCGATGACCTAAAGGAGCTCTCTAAATTAAATGTATTATTCAGTTGGGTGTTTTTCTTGCGATTTCATCGATTCTAAGAAATCCAAGACGTTTGATCAAGTCTTAATTGTTATATTAAATAGTACAATGTTAACACTATCGTTTACTCATCTATTCTGAGAAGTCCAGGACGTGTGATCAAGTCTTAATTATTATATTAAATATCACGATGTGCAGGTGTTCGCCCTATCCGTTGGTGCTACACTGTTTGAATATATTATCCCATCGGTATACGCGTCACCTCTCCGTATAATATATGTGTTAAAATAACACGGTACGTAACACAAGTAGTATGTATTTGTATGTTCACAGCACTTTTGGGCAGGGAGATTTTAAAATTTTAAGGGGGAATATCCCCCTTGAACTCATTTTCGTCTCTGTGTAACACAAAAAAACAGATATTTTTTAAAACATATTCATGTATTTTCAAAAAAATTTAATTCCATGTAATACAAATTATAATAATTCTAAAAAACATTATATAGGATGCGATCTGGTTAAAATAAAAACAAAAATATATATATTTATTAATATATGTTAATTTATTTAGTATTTTTTTTTTAAATCTCAAAACATTATTACACAAGCTTTCTTACTTCTCTAGTAAAAGGTACATATTCTACAATGCGATTATGAATTAATAAACAATAAGCAGTTACACCTGTAACAGATTCTGACGCTTCGATTTCCAATTGAACATCTACTGATGAAGCCGTAACCGAATCATTTTGTTTTGAAGTATCAACAACTATAATTGGTGCATTTGATAGAAAAGTAGAAGGACTTAATATCGGGTTCCGAATACTTTTTTCATAGTACGATTCTTGAACGATGTATACATATCATATTATAAGGTGAAATTATTTTTTGCAAAATCTAAATTTAAATTATCATACGGATAAGCATTCGAGTTTAAAAAAACTTTAACGTTTGTTAAATTACAATGATCAAATACACTACAATCTTTTGTTAATACATTTTTACGTCCCTTCTGCAATCCGATTATAATAAATTGAGGTTTTTCTAATTTTAAAGCAGTTTTCAAGTTCCATACAACTTTTTTAGTGGTTCCAAGTTCAGGGTATTCGAAAGTTTCAAAAGACCTGAACGGGATAAACAAACTTTTTTCTTTTTCTATAAGTTTTAATAATTCCAATCTTTCTTTATCATCAACAGTGATATGTGGTACCTTCCAAATTATTTTATTCAAAACGACTTTTACAGAATTAGTATTACTTCCATCTTCATGTTCAACTTTTGTTAAAACATTCAGATCACTATGACTTCGAGTTAATATTAGTTCTAATCTAGAATTAACTAATATTTTTTTAAAGTCTTCGAACAAACCTAACCAATATTTCAGTGAAATGCAAGCACTAAATTCACCATTTGCGTTTGCTGGGTTTGTATTATTTTTAAAAATCCAACCTGCATTTTCATAACAGTTATAGTTATCTGGTGTACATGATAGATAACCTTTCAACGAGCTGGTTATACCTAGTACTCGAGTACTATCTACTTCTATTCCATTGATTTCAAGTCGTATTTGTTCAAAGAGATATGAAAAACCGTTATTAGCAAGTTTTACTTCACTAGCTTCTGATATTTTACCTTCTAAAAAAATAAAACTCTCATGCAAATACGGATAAACATCTGTTTGCTGGATTGATATTCGTATTTCATCATTATTATTAAGTGAAGTCGTATAAGGTGTATATGAATGATATTCAATTTTCGTAATTTTAGAATCTGTTTCAAACCTCGAACTTATATCCAAAATATCGCTTTCAGGCATTCTGTTTCAATTTATAGCCTAACGCCTTTAAAATGTTTTTATTTTTCACTGTCAAATTTTTAACTTTACTTGATGTTGACGGTAACACTTTAGTCGAATGATTAGCTAGTCTAACCTGAAGTAATGGGCTTATATTAAATTTTAATCCCAAGTCAAGATCCGTAACGTTTAATATGTAGTACAATTGTTAATGTCTCACAAAAATTATCGATTTGATTTAAATCTTGATCAACTAATTGAATAGTTATTGAATCAATATTTGTTTTGTTCAATTTATAATAAATAAGGTTTGGTGGTGATTGAACCACTTTTGTTCCAGTTTTCCCACTAGGGAAAAACTCGTAAATTGAATGAGTTTGAACGTGATTACTGAATGATCCTTGAGCAATATTACACATCACTTTTATACAGTTAATTGTGTTTAAATTCACAGCTTTTTCCGAATGATAAATATTATAATAAGATCCATAATATTTTCGGTTTCCAAACCCTAATACAGAGCCTATACTGTTTGGATCCGTAAAGTTTAGTTACATTTTATAACCGATCTAAAATCGATAGGATCAAGACTTACATTAAATGTTAAATCAATATGATACTCATTATTGAAGTCTAAGATCGGTTGTTTAATTTTATTGTTAATATCTGTAATGTTATAATATCCTCTTGGGAAATTGAATGAGAAATAATAATCAAAAAACTCTATGTCTATCCTATTATTTGTTGAAATTATGTTTGGAAATGAATTGAACGTTTGTAAACATAATAAAGCTATTTCTGAGTCTTCATTAACGTTTAAAGACGGAAAATAATTTGTAGTCAATGTAGTATCATTCCCGGTTAAACTTAGAGTGATTGATTCATACATTGTAAAAATTTAAGACATAAATGTCCACAGTTAAATGAATTATAATTCTGATAATTTGAATAGTTATATATGATTTTGTTTCCTTTAAAATATTTTTGTAATTCAATTGGTGGAGGTAAATCACCAAAGCTGTCAAAGTATGTTACTTTATCCTTATTTTTATAAAACGCAACCCAATGACTTCCATCGCCTGAAGATATATCCAAGTTTAATATTCCACATTCAATTTTAAGCGGTTTTTTAGGTAAGCCGTCACGTGAAAAGATTCCACGGAAATGACTAATATTAAACTCTCCAACATATTTTATAATATCTTGAGATGAAAGTGGTCTATTAGGCAGCGTATTCATCAGTTTTTTTTTCTTAACCTATTATTCTTCAGATATAATCCACTACCTTTTTTTCTTTTTGAATTTTGTATTGCATTATACACACTAGCACTTCCAGACAGTAAACTACCAAGTGCTGATAATCCTGCAAAAATAGGTACTAAGGGAATCGCACCTCCTGTCTGACCCGGTATCAAAATCTGTCTTTTACCACTATAATTTTTCTTAACCTTGCTTCTTTTTTCGCTGCTAATGAACTATTTTTTTTTCTGGCTTGTTTTTGTCTACTTTTATAACCCATCCCCATTTTTTGTTTAGCCTTCATCGCATTTGTTACCAAGTAGGCAACAACTTTCTCTTTTCGAGGAGTGTCTTTAGCTTTAAATCTTTCCCAAGAACGATTTTCTAACACTTTATCACCTTTATGCCTTTCATCTAAATTTCTACTTTTCGCGTACACTAAGTCGTGATCGCGACAAGCGTTATCTAACGGGTTTATTCCTTTATCACCACGATCTATTCGCTTTTCTAATTTCGTACCAGAACCACAAAACTGATAACCAGGAATGTAAGCTTCAAACGGAAGACTATTTATAAGAGAGTTTATAAATCCTTTACCAGTCTTATCCGATTTCCACTTAAGAGTTGAACGCGTCATCAATAACTGATAATAAATTATAAATTCTAGAGTATTTATAAGAAAATTAATTTGATTGAACAGAAAGATAAACTAGATTTTTTAAATGTTGATACTCAAGTAATAAAAAAAATTGTCAAGACACGGTCCGTTATTACCCGACACTATACGTGCTATTATAGTTGAACCTAGTGGTTCGGGTAAAACAAATATAATTTATAACCTAATCACACGTGAAAACGGATTAAGATTTGAGAATATTTATTTATACTCTAAAACTTCTAATCAGGAAAAATATATTTTATTAAAAAAAATAATAGATGATATAAAGGGTGCTAATTTTTTTATATTCACAGACGCTGACAAAGTTATAAAACCAAATCTAACTAAAAAAAAATTCTTTCATTATATTCGATGATGTATCATGTGGCCCGCAATCGATTATAAGAGATTATTTCAGTATGGGTAGACATTCAGATGCTAGCTCTGTATTTTATTTAGCACAAACATATTCTAAAATTCCAA